>NC_044904.1:49695109-49995109 GCF_001633185.2 Quercus lobata
ATTAAAATTTATAACAATCAGCTTGATCAAGGTACGTTTCCTCCTTCTCCTTACCTTACTTGTTTCTACTTGGTTCTCATGCTGCATACTAATATTTTACTCTCTTTTCATTCAAGCCATTTATTCGAGAATATCATTTTTAACATTGAGGACAATGTTTGGTTTAGGTTTGGGGGGATGTACATAGATTTTTTTCTTTCTATTTTGTTTTGTTTAGTATTCAAAAAAAAAATTCTTTTGCCTAGCTTGAGGTTTATGTTTCAAGTTCATTATACTACTTTTACTTAAAGAATTTCATTGCTTTCATGCTCAATTCATTGCACATGCACGTCGCCACTCAGACACAACTTCTTGTTGAAGGATAAAAGTGATTAGAAAATCTTGAAGATAATAATGTGGAGATTGTAACCCTTGTGAGTTTTGAGCCAATCATTATTTTTGGAGGGTTTTTTTTTTTTTTTTTCTAGTCTTAAAGTTCATTTGGTAGTGCGAAACATATTTCCCTTGTTGTAGTCTCATTGTTCTTTCTTTTGGCCAAGAAAAAAAAAAAATTTATGCCACACTTGAATCTTTTGAAGTCATTGATGTTGAATGAACTATACTAGTCTTTGAGAGATGAGATTAGGCCATTTTTATCTACTTTGAGCCATATATGTGTTTTTCCTTTTTCTTTCTTGATACATTATTGCTAGTCACCTCGTTGAGCCTTTTAATTAGCCTTTCTTTCTTAAAGCCTTTATCCATAGTGTTTCAAGATGGAATTTGATTAGTTTGTTTCAATGTGGTGGTTTGTGCGAGAATTCAAAGAAGAAAGAAAAAAGAATTCAAAGAAGAAAAAAAAAAAGAATTCAAAGAAAAAAAAGAAGAAAAAAGAAGAAGGAAAATTGTCAAAAAGAAGAAAATAAAAAGGGTTCTCATCATATTTCGAGAAGTGAAATGTAAGGAAAGAGTACTGCTTTGAAGAAGAAGAGTTGGAAAAAGAAATGTTGAATGGAAATTCCAAAATGAGTTGACATTCCAACTAATCTTGAAAACACTTCTTATTATTTACCTTCACTCATTTTTATTTCATTCCCTTTGCTTTTACCCTAAATTACATCCTAATAAAGTCCTTATTTGATCTTGAAGATTATGTAGTTTAGATATTGATATGACTGAATAAAAAGTGTGGTATAAATTCTTTTTGGCATCCTTTCATGAGACTATTTGTTCTTTCTTGATTAAGAATTTTTTTCATGTGATTTATATGTGAGGTGTTTTATTTTGCTTACATAATTCCGCTCACATATATTGTTGAGAGTGTTACACCCCATTTCAGATTGATTTCATTTGTTGAGTGATAACACCGGAAAGATTTGAGTTGAAGCATACTTTCAAATAGAGATTTGAGTCAAGTTTATTCTAAAACTAAGAGTATGTTTGGGCTGGCTACCACTTTTCACTCACATTGAGTTTTGATGGCATGAGAAATTTCTTTAGCATTTGTAGTGTTTTTGAACTCGAACTAATCCTCTTTGCAAAAGGCAATTGAAAAAACAAAAAAATTTATTTGATTTGTTTTGATTATTTTGGTATTCATTCTCAAAATTTTATGGGTATATTTCCTGCAAACCCTCACGAGACTTTAACTCATCCACTAGTGTAAGCTAGGGGTTTAAAGGGTTGTTGCATATGCTAAATGCAATCCAAATTTCCAGCAAAAATGGATTAGTTAGGATTTCCTTTTTCTTTGTTTTTGTTTTTACTCTTAATTTGTTTTGCTCAAGGACTAGCAAAATGTAGGTTTGGGGGTATTTGATATGCATTGATAATAGCTTAATTTTGCATATCAAATGCCACCTAATCTACATTGAAGGACCTAAAAAAGGCAGGGCCTTCTATTTATGCTTCTTTGTCTTCACTTCAACAGTTGAGAGCTAAAAGAAGCTCTTGTATCAACAAAGCAAAGGAGACAAAGTCGGCCATAAAGGCACACAACACTTCAATCACCTAGCTTTAGGAATCCATAGCCAAACTTCAAGAGGATTTGTCATCCAAGCAAGAAGCTAGTTCTGCCCTTCAGACTCAGCTAGAAGGTGTTGTAGTAAAACAAAATTCTTTGGACAAAGAAATTGAAAAATTGGAAGCCGAGCTAGGTGCTTTGAGGCATCCATATTTTTCTCTTAAAAATATTAGTGCTCTTAAGGACATTATTTAATTTTCAAGTTTTAAATATTTTATGGTCATAGGAGACCCAATTATTGTGAACTCTATTATGTTTTTATTTAGTTAGGATATTAAACTTTGCATGTATTTCATGAATAGTAAAATACAAAGTAGTTGAATGGAAAAGGGTCTTATTTATAGTAGTATAAATATAATGGAACAGAAAGTATCAAGTTGCAAAATTAAGCATAGTACTTCTTAAGGTGAGCTCCACTAATGGGGCTATACACCTTGGTACCTGCCTAATTTTTCAGCCAATAATGTCTGGTCTGGTGTGCTTCTTGCATAATGTAAGGTCCTTCCCATTTTGGTGAAAACTTGTGTCTGATGGCTTCAACCATACCTCGTACATGAGAGATTGTTTTTCAAACAAGTTCTCCCATTTGAAACTTTCTTTCTTTAACTTGGCCTACATACCTCGCCTTTATACTTGCTTGGTAAAAGCGGCTATGAGAGGCAGCGTTGTCACGCTTTTCTTCAACAATCTCCAAGAGGTCTTCTCTGGGTATCCTTGCTATCTTTACTAGCTTCACTCCTGGCCTCACTAAATCTATTGGGATGACAACCTCTGTGCCATAAGCTAGGGAAAAGGGTGACTCCTGTAGCTTGTGACTTGGCTGTTCTCTGAGCCCACAGAACTATAGGAAGTTCCTTTCTCCACCCTTTTCTGTTCTCCTTAGTCATCTTTCCCAATATCTTTAGCAACCTTTTGTTGGAGGCCTCAGCCTGGCCATTTCCTTTGGGATAATAAGGTGTTGATGTCGTGTGAGTTATGAAGTAACATTCTATTAAAACAACACACATCCTTGTTCAAAAATGGTGTGCCATTATCAGAAATGAATATGCTTGATACCCTAAAATGACATATTATATTTTCCCTCAGAAAATTAGCCATTGAGCTACTCGTTGCTTTCTTCATGGCCATAGCTTCCACCCACTTGGTAAATAGCTTAGTGGCTACCAAGATCCAAATGCATCCTTCAAAGGGGGATTTATGGGACCTATGAAATCCAGTCCCTAGTTATGGAAAGGAAATGGAGCCATAGTTGGGTGGAGGCTTTGGTGGCTGATATGTATCTCATCTTCTCGCCTTTGACAATCTTGACACTTCTTGGAGAAATTATGGGCATCTATTTGCATGGTAGGCCAATAGTATTCCTGGTGCAAAGCCATTTGCCATAGCTTTTTGCCACTAGGGTGTCCTGTTGGCTCCCCTTCATGCAAATCCAAGAGAATAACCTTTATCTCCTTGTTGGAAATGCACACTAACCATTTCCCTTGGAAGCTTCTCTTGAACAACTTCCCATCCACCACCTTGAATCTTGTTGCATATTTTTTCAGCTTTTCCTTTTTCAACCAATCAATAGGTAGTACACCTTCTAAAAGGTACCTAAAGTATGGATCCTGCCAATCTTCTTTTTGTACTTCACCATTTAACACTTCTGCTTGATCTGGGGTTATCGTAGAACAAGTCTTGCAGTCTCTCTGCTCTTCCTTGGCATCACTGGCCATCTCTTGCCAAAAGACCCCTAGCCTTTGCAGTCTTCTGTATAGGCGGACATCAAAGATAACTCCACAATATTGTGGTGTAACCTATGCAGCCGTGTCAACCCTTCTTGTAACACCCCAAACCCATACCAAGGATTTAGATGCATGACCTGTCACTACCTAAATCCATGGACTATGAATTTAGATGCATGACTAATCTGCTGATCTTACATAACTCAATAAACATAATTAATTTCCAAAATAATTCAAACTCCAAATAAAAAATGCTCTTGATAAATCTCTTACAATAACTAAAATCTACAATTTAGAAATAATCTCCAAATACTGTAAAATCCTAAGCTAAATAAAAATAACAAAAATCCTTAAAAGGTTCAAGCATTATTGACATCATCTATAAACTCCCACGCTTTACCTTGCACCTTATGAAGTAATCTAAAGGTTTTGTTTCCCAACTAAACCTTAATCTGAAAATTGTAATTGATGGGGTGAGCCACACATCTAGTAAGCAATTATACACAATACACAGTAGAATAGAGTCAAGCATAGCACAAGTATTTTGATTTTTCACAACTCATTCAATGATATCAAATATAATTATTCCAAAACATATAATGAACCGCTTAATACATATGTAATCAAATTTTAAAATCATTTGAAATCACATACAAATAATTGATTAGAGCACAATGTCACATATACACATATCACATGAGCGGATACCAACATCTAACCCCTGCTAGTGAGGGATCAACACTTATTCTCACATACAACCCTGTGAGCGGGCTTACACATATACCTGATCAATTCTAAAAACACTTATTTTGAGTCACATATCACAAAAGAAAAGTTTATAAAAAATAGAATGATTTTATACAAGTATAAAAACATATTGAATATTACAATATCGAATTGAAATATAAATCAAAGGATGCTTGACTCTCTTAGAGAATGAGTAGGAACAGAGGAGCTTATACAAGTATTTTACAATTTTTAAGTATATCTGAAAATTCAATTTGCTAAAAGAAACATTTTAAATACCATTTGGAGAACATGAATATGACTTTGAAATCACTTGGTATTACACAAATTTAAACAAAAAGAACCTTTTTAGAAAACTTACATTGAAACTCAATTCTTTTCGGAAAATAGTTTAGTTTAGAAATCGTTTTTTAAATGAGATTCGGACATTCAAAACGTTATTTTAAATTCAAAGTTTCTCTTTAAAACATTATTTAAAAGTTGAAGTTTCTCTTTTAATGATGTAAAAATGCTTTCGATAAACTTTAGAAAACGTAAGCTTAAAAACATAACTTTTGAAAACCTTTAACTTCTAAGAACCTAAAGAACAAAACTTGTGCATATTATGCATAATTACTTACAGCACTTGAATCACTCTAAAAGTCCAGCCAAAACACCCTCCAAATAGTCTCAAAATTCTCTTAAATAGGACCTATAATCCATCATGGAAATTATTTAATATCCTCCACAAAATATAAATCTTATTGAATTATACAAACTAACTCACTAAGATTATACTTTGCTGAACTAATAACACTTTTAACACTAAATTAAAGTTTCTCTAACCAATGATACTCTAACCAATAATATTTCCTAGCATTAATCGAAACTCATATTGCCATGAGGAAGGCAGTAGCCAAAATATCATTGACCTAGGATTTAATATAAAACCCCAAAGAACACATTAAACCATCCTAATATATATAACCAAAGAAGACGTTAATCCAACCTAATATATATATATATAAATAAGTCTTATGATTGGCTTCTATGTATATGGCTTGCATGTTGCCCACTGTGCATCCCTAGAACAAGTATTTTTGCCATCAAGTTTTCTTTCGGATATGTATATATTAAGTCCTATTAGATTTGCCATGTTTTCTTTGAGAATTTATATATATATATATATGATCACAGAGCAACCGACTAGCTCTCCAATTGAAACCTTAAAGAAAAACGGTGGCCAGGGCAATATCATTCACTTTTATTATAATATATATATATATATATATATATATATATCTGATAGAAAAACGTGAGCAATATACATAGATTAGAACTTGTAATTCCATGGTTTTGTTCTAGAATGAAGTCTGTAAACACTACCTAAAAGTGTAAACAACAATTCTAGGAAATATCCCTTTTGAAAAATCTAAACATCACTAACGTTCCTAAGATAAAATTCTAACTCTTTTAATTCTTTGTTTCTAATAGTGAGAAAATCATACCTTGAACAATTTAGTTGCCTCTTCAATCGTATGTGTTCTAAACTCCAAGGAAAAAATACACCTCCTAGCCTCTTTAGTGATGAATCCCTTTCTATGAAAAACCCTAATTTATCTTTTCAACTACCTTATATTTAACGCATTAGAGATGTGGGCTTAGTGGGGTAGTGGGTTGCAATTACTAACAAAAGTACTTATGGCCCATCAATTAAATATATATAACAATATATATAATAACCTCAAATAAAAATATGTAGGGTATTACATGACTTGTCTTATAAATAATCAGCATTTGCTATAATGGAATAAAGTGTAATTAAATATCCATAAATAAACTTCAAACCATCAAGCCTTTCTTATAAAATCCATCAAACTAAAAATTTAACAACAAAGTCTCCAAATACAACCTTAAATAGTTTCACGAATACTAAACTCACTATCCTAAGAAAACATAATAAAATGTCCATCAACTAACATAGCTCCAAAAGAAGTCTTCAATCTAGGCTCCAATGATCTACCCCTAAAAAAATTCCACTGCTCTAATTTGAAAGGGTGGAGAAAGGGGGGTGAGCTAGAAACTCAATAAGAGACTACATAACATGAGGATGTCTTTCAAAACAAAACAATAGTATCAATGATAAAATATAATATTTACAAAACGTTTACAAATAGTTTTAACATTAATATAATATATTCTATAAAATTGTCAAAAAGAAAACATTTAACTATAACATTATAGTCAGTAAATAAAATAGTAACCACTTTAGTTAGCCAAAATACACTAAATAGGTAGAAACAATATATTATAGTAATAAAAAAACTCTTACAAAGGTCAATAACAATAAAACAGTAGTTCGATATGGAAAACATTAAACATTAGTGAGACAAAGACATAAACTGCTAAACACTTGGTGGGTGATTTTTATGGGAAACAATAACACTAACCTCAAAGAGGCAACACTGGCTCCAAAGAGCAAACGATAACACTGGCTCCAAGAGCAAACGATAATACTACACCACATCACAATAACACTACTTCGGCTGAAGACCAACACTTAACCTTTTGTTGGCAAAGGTTGCAGACTGTCTAGTTGACCATTTGAAAACATTCTTACTTTATTACAATATTGTCAATGCCAATCATATATTATATAATGAATACTTTCTCAAAAATATAGTTTTGAGTTATTCTTAACATATACAATTTCAAAGTAACATACAAGAAATAATAAAATTCAGGAATGTATAAAGCATTGACAATGATATAAGTTTTTGAAACTTCAATTTTGCAAATATGTATATATATATATATATATATAATTATACACGTCTTGAGAAATGTCATGTTTTGAAGTATACTTACCTCAAGTTGCTAACCCAAGCTTCACTTTAATTGTATAGAATGATGTCAACTAGAACCTAATTAAGGATCAAATAACTCAATAAGTGCAGGTTTCGAATAACCAAAAAGTCCTCTTATAAAACTTTTCCTTAGCCACTGTGAAGATTTCGCAATATTAAATCTAACATAGCTTTGTAATATACCTCATGTCTATACTATATTTTATATAATTGTAGTGTAATCTCTAATACTACAATCTGCTATACCTATGTATATACCATTGAACACTACCTATGGATGTTTATATAGGCTTAAGTTATAAAGAGTGGTGATACTAATCCACATATATATTAGGATCTCTTTCAAAATCAATAAACTAACGTACATTTATATAGATACTTTCATGATAGCCGATTTTCCCTTAAATATATCAAATATAATTTCTTAGACTTCCATGCGACTATGAGATGATGAACTTGCTAGCTGCTCTAGTAGTACCACATTATTCTATTATTTTTAATGTAGAGAAACCCTAATTCTCTACTTCTAAACCTTTACATGCTAAGCACTGAATTCTTCTCTTCTTTTTCTTTCTTTTTATTTTTATTTTCAGAATCTTGCAGTCTCTCTCTACCTTTCACATGGCTGACTTAAAAAGACCCAATACACACACACACACACACCTCTAAAATAACACTCCAATTCAATGTAGGAAGACCAATCCCACTCCAATTAGTACTCTTAATTAAAATCAGCTTTACACGTTAAGTATGTTTCCTACTTGGGCTAGAGTTTAAGACCCAAAAAACTTAAATAAGCTTCCAAGACTTTAAATCTCAATTAAACTCAAATTAAGGTTGTTTAGATAGGCTAGAACTATAAAGGATTCCAATAACACCTAAACTCCTAAACCAAATAGGTTTTAATCTCTTATCCTTTTCCTTAACTGATAAGAAGACTAAAAGTTTAATATGAATAATCCACAAAATAACTCTCATGTTACATCTTATTTTATTTATTTTCTTTGTAGTGATCATAATATAAAATAATATCACCTTCAAAATAAATTAAATAATTCATCAATTTCCCTTTAGAAGCAATTAAATTAAATTTAAGTGAGGCAAGTGTTACACTTCTTGCCTTGAGATACACTTCATTAGCAACTCTTCGGCTCCTCTGAAAAACAAGTCCCCATTGATCTTGAGGAAGTCTTTCATATTTGATGGCAAACTTGACCCAATGTCCCTACCTTTGGTCATTGCCTTCAATAAGGGCTCTTGCCAATATTCTAGGAGGCACAACCCGCTTTTGATTAGGCTAGGCTGTTTCTCTACCTTAAGTGTCATCTTCTCTTTCTTCAGCATAGATTTGGTGGCTAGGGTGGCCAGTGAATTAGCCAACTTGTTCTCATTCCTATTAATCACTTTGCATTCTATAGAGGTGAAATGTTTTATGAGTTCCTGTGCTGTGGCCTTGTAGGCGGCCAAGCTAGAATTCTTCACCCCATAGGTTCCCTTAATTTGCTTAATGACTAACTCGAAATCCCCAATAAATTTTTAACTTTTTTATGCCAAGTCTCTTGGTAGCCTATAATCCCACTACTAAGGCTTCATACTTTGCTTCATTATTTGAACAGGGGAAATGCAACTTGTAGGCAAACATGTGTTCTTCTATTGGTGACTTCAACACCATTCCTATTCCCCTTCCCTGGAATGTAGATGAGCCACCGAAGTACATAGACCATTCTTGCTCCTCCGTCACCAAAACTTCCTGTTGAGGAAGTGAGCAATCACTTGTTCCTAGGAAGTTGGCTAGCAAATCAACCACTACCTGTCCCTTAATGGCAGATGGTCTTATGCACACGATATCATGGCACGATGTCAAGATGGCCCATTGAGCCATTCTCTTTGACAAGTGAGGGCAGGTTAGGAGGTATTTCACAGGATTACTCTTGGTTACCAATTGTATACGATGCCCTAGAAAGTAATGATTGAATTTTGACACAGCGAAAGCCAAGGATAATCATACCTTTTTAGCCATGGAGTACCTCAGCTTTGGTCCCTTCATGAGTCTGCTAATATAATACACTAGCTTCTCCACACCTCCCTGATCCTACGCCAACAATGCCCTTAGAGATTGCTCTGTCTTGGCTATGTATAACAAAAGAGGCTTGCTAGGTTGTGGAGCAACCATGGTATAAGGATCTGCCAGAATAGGTTGCATCTTCTTAAATGTCCTTTCACATTGATCACACCACACAAAAGTAGTTAATTTCTTGGTTTGTTCAACCAAAGGCTTTAAGATTTCAACCAAGGGATTGATTTAGATCCCATGAAGCTCCTTAACTCATTCAAGGTTGCTGGCGAGGTGAGTGTAGCTATTGCCTTAGCTTTAGTGGGATCTAAATCAATCGCTCTTTGGTGGAGAAGGAACCTTAGGAACTTCCCTAAGGATACCCCAAAGGTACACTTCAAAGGGTTCATCCTCAGGTTATACTCCTTGCATCTTTCAAAAACTTGTCTCAAGTGCAATAAATGCTCAATCGGGTTCTTCACTTTTACCACTAGGTCATCGATATAATCCTCCACCTACTTGTGTAACATGTAACCAAAATTCAAGGTCATGGTTCTCTGATAGGTAGCACCAGCGTTCTTTAATTCGAAAGGCATCATCTTGTAGTAGTAATTCCCGAAAGGTGTCCTGAAGGCGATTTTTTGAGCAACTGCTGGCTACATGAAGATCTAGTTGTAACCATTATAACCATCCATAAAGGAAAAGTGTTCATAACTGTTTGGGCTTTCTTTTCTCACAACCCTAGACATATAAAATGATTATTTTAAGGGCCGTCAAAGTGGACATAAGTTGCAAGTGTTGAGCAAAGTTTTTTCAAGCAAATTGTGACCAGAGACAGAATTTGCCCCAGTTCATCTTTCTTGTGTAGAAGTTGCTGTGTTTGTACATCGTAGGGTTTTGTGACCAAACATCTTCTCGATCTTCATCGTGTGATGAACTGAAGAACTTTGCAGCCAACAACCTCCTGTAGTTGGTGATTGAAGTAGCGTACTAGGATCTGCACAATTGGTTAGTCACGTACTAGGAGCCGTGCATTCAAAAGGAGAGATTGTCACTATAGAATAAGTCCAATTGGGTATTGGGGTAAGGGTTCAACTGTAGGTTGGTATAAGGTACTGAGATTCCTTTACTTGTAACCGCTTGTTGTGATAATAGTGGATTCTCGGGAGTGGTGACCTTAAAATCACCCGATGGGATTTTTGCTGTATCGCCCCAAATTCATAAGCATTAAAAGTCTAATCAATCTAAATAATCCATAAAAAAACATTAATAAAAGAAACTAGCAACCTTAAATCTCATCACAAGAGTCAGAGCTCTAATTTACCAAATACAAAACATCCTCAAAATAATTCTCCAATACAATGTTTAATGCCATAAAATAATAATAAAATTCTCAGTTCTATAAAAATAGTTCATAACTTCTGTCTCCCAAGAATCTCTACTCCAGTAATCCCTCTAATGTATCTGTAATGGGAAAATAAAGGGGGGTGAGATAACTCAATAAGTGAAATTTACTAACATTGGTGTGTGGGAACAAACCTTTCAAATTAATAATTCTTTCAATCAAATTCACAACTTGTAACTCATCAATATTTTGTCATCAACTATTTCATGTAAAAGAAAATAATATCTTTATATTGTGAGCCATCATAATATATATATTGATACCATCACATAAACAATTTCCTAGGCTTTTCTCGTGGTCAACGTTTACGCCTCGTTGACAGGGTTGTGCTGTCCCCTTTTTGGCACTGGAACCTCCTTTCATCCCATTTCTTAAGGATGGCTCCTTTGGAACCTAAAGGTACACCCCCTTGCTAAGGAGCTTTCTTTTGGATCCTCAATAGTATGCTCCCTTGCTAAGGAGCTATCAAATGTGCATTGTCCCCTTTTGGGACCGTCCCTTGCTAAAGACTAGCTGCAGCATGATTGTCCCTTGCTAAGGACTAAATACCATACTGAGCTTCTAATCACGATTTGCCATAGGTTTTCAAAACATATACAAGATACTCACATAAATAATCCATTCAAGATGCTCACAAAAATAATCCAATCATAATTCTCGAAAATATAAGGATATATCGCACATACAATTTTAAATAAATTTAGGTTGTCCCACAAGTTTTTCATAAAACGAATAATTAATGTGCACATCAAGAAATTATTAAATATCCATTTATATGTATAGAATAACAATATATCTCTTATATATATAATAGTTTAATAACCAACAATGTTTGGGAAAACCCCCAAAATTAGTAAACACCACCTACCTCTTAGTTGCAAAAATAAAAGAAATCAACCTCCCTTGAATCAGAACAATTCAGTAGAATTAGAACCTAGCAACACCAAAAATAGGTTCATCAATACACAAATTTTCTTACTTAAAAAAAAAAAAAATCTGTTTTCACACTTAACGGTTTTATCCTAGACAATATTGATATATCCAAAATTCACCATTTAATCACTTAACTATCCAATTCACTTCCAGCTTTGATCAGATTTTTGGACTTACAATTACCGCTGCATAATCATATCTTTTGGCTCTACCTAATCAGATTTTGGCTTAAAATCATTGCTGCATAATCAGATTTTTGGGCTTAAAAAGTTGCTGCATACTTAGTGGCCTAGAGATGATAAATTAGTATCACTAGATGCAGAGGTAGGTATCAAATAACATAAGGCAACCCTTTTCCATTAATATAATCCATGCATGAAACTTTAATGCAGCAGAAAGATGGACATGTGATAACCTAATATATACATTAATATATCCATCCAATTGCCTAGTATTCCCTTAATGCGTTGGACTAGGATTTAGACAAAGAAAAGGGCGTGGATGCAGGTCAGATTAACGGTGAATACAGTGAGAATATAAACTATTATATATAACCCACAAAACACCCTTGTTCTAATATAACAATCCTAGCTTTAGATCCATAACGGCAGCCCTTTTTTTTTTTTTCTCTATTAGGTACGCCAATAACAGATGCTAAAAGTGGGAACAAAAGCTAGCCATGAGTATAAACTATCCTAAGTTTAGAGCAACAAAGAACCGTACCTGAAGTCTCCACTCACAGCCACAGTGAAGAAAATCAACGTTAAATAGTCGGCTGAAGCAAAAGAAATCCCATCAACAAAAACACGTGTGACTTGAGAGGAAAAAGGCTAGGGTTTTTCAAGGCTCATATATTTACTTATGCCACCTCACTTGGGCTTCATATCCCTTAGTATTTATCATATTTTTAATTCCTTGGGCCCAATATTAATTTATTCCATTTAATTATAGGCCACCTTTAAAATTTATGCATAATAATTTAATTGGTAACAAAATTTATAGGGTGTTACATTTGCCGTGTAAGTTTTCTCCATTCGTAAACAAATCACCGTGACTATAGATTTTTCTTCACATTTTATTCTTTCTATTATAGATGTTTATAGGGATACGGCGACCCGTGATAAGCTCATTTTCCCTTTAGCTATCACGCGAATTGTTTACCATTTTTATGTTCCTTTTCCTCGTCTGACCACTTCTCCGTTATGTGTGCCATTGACTACGCTACCATTAAACGGAGTGAGGCATAGTTTTGATCGAGGCGGTCCGATACGGCAGCTCCTCCCACTCCTTCTGCTCCATCCATATCCGCTCCCTCCTCTTCTACGAGTGGAGTGACACTCGAGGACATCATGACATAACTTCAACGCATGGATGCCCGTCTCGACACTCTTAGTGATGAGTTATGTTAGGTGAACACTCGTGTTGGCTATATTACTCGACGCTAGGCTGAGATGGGCGGTTACACCATGCCTTCCACTCTTGTGGCCTCTGCGGATGGGAGTGATGGGTCCGACAGTGCTGATGATGCTAATGATGATGATGTTACTGCTTCCGATGATGAGGATGATGGAGATGCTAGCTCACCCAACGATGATGAGATGTCTATTTGACACTTTTACCCTTTGTCACTCATGACAAAAAGGGGGAGTAGTTTTGGTTATGAGAGTAGTCATAGTTAAAGGGAGGGTTAGTATAGGAGATTTTTGTTAGGGGGAGAGTGCATACTGAGGGATGTAGTAAGGCTTATTCCTATCTTTTTCTTTTCTTTCTATTTTATATACATTGTTCATGTACCTTAGATCTTGTGACCATTTTATGATAGCAAACCTTGTACTTGTTTATATATATACATTTGAGGTTGTTATTGCAGGTCTTTCACCTATCTCTCCATGTGTTGTTTCTTTTATTTCTTTATACACATGTTTCTTATACTTGTATGCAATCTATTATTTCTATTTCACATAAAGATGCCTTAATGAGTTTTGTTTAAGGTGTTTTAGAAATACAGGTTGTTAAAGTCTTCTTGCCATAAACTTTCTTCTTGTAAAATTTTTCAAGAGTTTGTATTAGGATAGATTTTATTGTATTCAACAAGTGAATATGAGTTGAGTGATTTATGACTTCTCTCATATCTCATTTGTTTGTTGTCGTTTTGTCACGGATTGCCAAAGAGGAAAATTGTTAGGACATATGTGATTCACTTGTTAGTAACATATATCACTACTTTATGTAATTGGCTAATCCTTTGACAAAATGCACTTTACTTGTAATTGGGTAGATCTAGGATGTGTTTAATACTTCAAGAAACCTTGTTTCAAAATCAAGTGTTAAAGCCATGCAAGTCTATCCAAGATTCAAGCTAAGAAAGTGTTTGTCATTAAAGCTTGACAGCTAGCATTTATAGAGCTTGAAGAGTTGTTCCAGCCCCATAGCTCAACAGCAACTCGACAGATAGCCATCTATCGAGGTTTATGAAAAACAGAATTTCAATTCTGTTTTGACTCCAATCTATGATTGTATGTTTGAGCTTTCTTTTTTCACAACCCTAGACATATAAAAAGATTATTTTAAGGGTCGTCAAAGTGGGCATAAGTTGCATAAGTGTTGAGTAAAGTTTATTCAAGCAAATTGTGATCGGAGATAGAATCTGCTCTAGTTTATCTTTCTTGTGTAGAAGTTGCTGTGTTTATGCACCGTAGGGTTTTGTGATCAAGCATCTTCTTGATCTTCATCATGTGATGAACTGAAGAATTTTGCAGCCAATAACCTTCTCTAGTTGGTGATTGAAGTCGCGTACTGGGATCCGCACAATTGGTTAGTCACGTACTGGGAGCCGTGCATTCAAAAGGAGAGATTGTCACTACAGAACGAGTCCAATTGGGTATTGGGGTAAGGGTTCAACTGTAGGTTGGTACAAGGTACTGAGATTCCTTTACTTGAATCGCTTGTTGTAATAATAGTGGATTCTCGGGAGTGGTGACCTTAAAATCACCCAGTGGGGATTTTGCCATGTAGGTTTTCCCCATTCGTAAACAAATCACCATGACTATAGATTTTCTTTCACATTTTATTCTTTCACATTTTATTCTTTCTATTATAGATGTTTATAGGGATACGGCAACCCGTGAAAAGCTCATTTTCCTTTCAGCTATCACACGGATTTTATGCCATTTTTCTCCCTCAGGTTCAAACTCCTGATACAAATTTGCCTTTGCATGATGGAGTTTTGCTCTATCATAAGGCATTTTGAGGGCCTCAATGGTCACAAGTTTTCCTCTCTAAACAGCCTTCACGCATTGGTGATATGTAGAAGCCATAACTTTGTGCGCTTTGAGCCAAGGGCGGCCCAAAATAATGTGGTATGAACTGTCACTATCCATTACATGCATAAGAGTACCTGCCTTGATAGGCCCTACCCTCGAATCCAAGGACACATGTCCCAAAGTGCATTATTGCAACGCCCCTATCCCTACCACTTGAAGAGGTTCTCGAATGATCCTTTCTCACAGGATACCTACGGCGTCCAAGGTTGGGAGGGGCAAGATATTAGTGGAAGCATGAGTATCCACTAAGGCCCTCTTAATTTGAGAGGCTCCTAAGAAAGTGGTGACATACAAGGGAGAGAAATACCACTCACCTATGCCATCTTTCATCTAGGCCTCTAGTATGCTATATAGCTCTTCTGCTAAGATAGAAAAAGGGAGAGGAATTCCACTTCTCTCCCTCTTCCTGCCTTTAGTAATCTTCTTTGTCTCCTCTACAACAATTATTTCTGTCTTTTTGCTCTCCTGCTTCCAAGATTGCTTAGGAGCGCTTGTGGCTTGTGTAGTTGAGCTCTTGAATGGTTTTCTCACCGACATGCTTGTTCTCTTGGATGCTTCCACTAGCCTTATGAAACTTGGGACCTGTAAGTTCTCTAAATAAGGGCAACACTCATACAACATTCCAGAAATGCAAATATCCTTCAATCTTTCCTCCTTTACAAGATTATAGCATATCAGTGAAAGGTCCCTGAACCTACGGATATAGTCCAGTAACCCCTTAGAGATCCTCTGCCTCTCTTGTTGTAAATTTTATAGAGTAAGATTTTCATCTAAAGCGAAGAATTTCTTCATGAATTGGGTAGCCATATCATTCTAGCTCAAAAGCAATCCTAGGAAAAGGCTGGTATACCAAGTGAAGGCTCGACCTTCTAGAAACTTAGAAAACTCCCTAAGTCTCAACTCATGGTCATGAGAGTGAGCTGTCAAAGTATCCACATACCTCTTAATATGCTCTATAGCATTCCTAATCATACCATCATACTAAGGAAAGATAGGAGGTATGTAATTAGGGGGATAGGGTTTCCTAGCCATCTCCTCAAGATAAGGAGGTCTCATGTCAATGAAAGTAGAACTCTTCACCTTTCTAGCCTCAAATAAAATGGCTGCAACATCCTCCCTAGTTAGGTAGGGAGATGCTTGAGATCCCTAGAGTTGTGGGGGTGCCCTCAAATTAACAAGCGGATCTTGGTTCTGAGGTGGAACAAGATTCGACCTTTCGGTCTCTCTTTGAGGTGCTTGGCCTCTTTATAGGATCTGAGAGGTGGATATCCTTTGGTGTAAGGATTGAAACTTTGTCCTGTGGGGGCAACAATTTTCTTCTTAGGAAAGGGGGAATATGCCTTGACCAAGTGGACCGGGGTGGAGAAAATATTGGAGTTGCCACCTAGATTAGGTCTAGGATCCATGAATATAACGCCCTTACATGGAAGGACTGATCTTACTACCAGAGTATGGGTTTGGAGTTAAGATACGGCTTTGGGAAGATGTTAGGCACCCAAAACTGCCTAACCCATAGGTCAGCTTCCACTCATTATGTCTTACGTTTTAATCTCATTAAATGCCTATTCAATATTGTTATCTATACTTACACACATACTAGTATACATCTAGCAATCAACATGGCATCAATCATCCCAAAACCCTAACATACATCTATCAAGGCAATTCATATCAAACCTAACATACATCTATCATGCACATCATATCATCTCATCCAAGGCAGCAAACAAATAAAGATATCACGTGGTCATGACAGCAACAAAGAATTATTGGAGAGCATCAAGAACACAAACATATTCCAAGTTCACATATCATATTCATCAAACCTAAACAAGATCATATCCCAATTAAATGCATGTACATATGAATGCTTGCCTTACCTCACTTTCCTTACTGCATCACAGTACCTATGCATAAATGCATGATCATATCATATGCATATTCATGGTAGAATAAAGAAAATATTAAAGGGAAACCGTAATCTAACACATGAAGAACAAACAACAAGTAAACAAAGAGACAGAGACTCAAAAACATAAGAAATGGTCAAAACAAAGGCATATTACATGAAAGAAATAAAGAAACAGAAGCAGAAAACTCAAATTAGGGTTTCTAGGTAGAAGTATGCATGCGTATACATAAGCCTGTGTATGCGGGCTAGTTGTATGCATACACATACTTTGACTATGTGTACACATGTAGAAGCATACGCACGCATACACGCCTCAAACCCTAACCTAGAAACTAAAATGCAGAAAAACAGAGCAGAAACGTAAAAAGATAAATCTAACAACCTAACAGGCTTCTAATATAAAAATAAACAACCTAAACTAACAATAAATATATCTAAGATAAACAAAACAAAATCTATTCCTAAACATGCATTGGATCTAATAACAAACAAGAACAAGACTTAACACATCAAAATATGTTCATTAATATATCCAATCATTCAACTCTCCAATCAAAACATGATGAGACACAAAAAAACAAAATTAACAAAGAAAAACATATTTCTAAGAATATATGACATATAAATCAATTAAGAACAATAAGAACACAAGTTATAAAAACCCTAATCAAGGAAAAGCCATGAAGAGAGACTCACCTTGCTTATGGAACTCAACTTGGTTGATATTTTAACCAGCCCCTCAGTGCCTACACAACAAAATCGAATGATAATCAAGAGAATCAAAGTATTAAATAGTTCATAGGTAATCACAACTCAAAATAAAAAGATGTTCTTGAAAAGATTGTTTGAAAAAGGTTTTGAAAGAGATTAGAAAATAGTTTATGCCCTAATGCGTAATAGAGTGTGGTTTTGAAAAGCCAAAAACGTGCTTAATGATTTGTGTGCAGAAAGTTCAAAGTTAGAAAAGAGTTTTGGAAGAGTTTAGGTGAAAAATCCACTTTCTCTAGCCAAGGTTTTAGTTTGGAGGCATAAGGTTGTATTTATATGTTTAAACTAGGGTTTTCGGACTCATTTAGGGTGTTTTGGATGTTCCAAAGGGTCTAGGGGCCGGGCCCCAACAAAGAGGGAGGCTTTGGGCCCTAAAAACTGAAATTATGAGGTTTTGGAATGGGCCTTGCATACACAGGCATGTGCATGTGAAAGCATGCATGATTCATGCGTATGCATGCGTCCCAAAAACCCTAATTTTGACTACTCAAATGACCTGACTTCAAACGGTCATAACTCACTCAATATAAAACCAAACTAGGCACAGTTTGTGTTCAAATTGAACTCAGGAAATCGACTTTCTAATAAAAGAAATTTCACTCAAATATTCTTTGTGGATCAAAAGTTATCGTAAAAACAGTGAGCAAAGGTCATTTTTAGCATCTTTTTCAAAGCGATTTGAACACGTTTGAGTTGTGATTACTTCCAAACTATCAAAATAACTTCAATTACCTTTTGTAGACATGTCAAGCTCATCATTGGGACCAAGGGCTAAAATTTATTAACGGGTACACAATGCGGAGTCTACAAATGCCCCTCTTTTAACATTGCTTGCACTGTAAGTGTAGTTAAAAGCCTAAAGAGACAACATTTTGTAAGTTAATAAACTTTGAGTCCACACACACACACTACACACAACACACAAAAACACGTAAGCAACCATGAAAACATAGGGGTGTGCTCAAAAAATGTGATCGTTGCACTTCCGACAAGAAGTGTGAAAAACCACATAAAAGAAAAAATTTGGGATATTTTCGGGTTTTAAGGACTCTACCTTTATGACACACATACATGCAAGCAATCATACAAACAAGAAACACATCATGAAGACATAAAAGAAAATCTGGGATGTTTTCAAGTTTTAAGGCTTCTACCTAAAGTTGAGGGGGCATTCGAAGTGAGAAATTTATGTCCAAACACAAACAGGCCACTCAAGAATAAGAAATTTATGCCATGTGGACCACTTGAAGCGAGAATTTTACGTCCAAACACAAACAGGCCACTTAAGAATGAGAAATTTACATCAAGGGGGCCATTTGAAGCAAGCAATTTACTTCCAAACACAAATAAGCCACTCAAGAATGAGAAATTTACTCCAAGGGGAACACTCAAAGTGAGCAATTTATGTCCAAACACAAATAGGCCACTCAAAAATGAGAAATTTAAACCAAAGGGACCACTTAAAGTGAGCAATTTACGTCCAAACACAAATAGACCATTCAAGAATGAGAAATTTATGCCAAAGACACAAATAGTCATACATGACTCACACAACCACACAAGGTTTGCAAAAACAAACACACAAGATTCATGCAAACATGCCAGAATACAAAACATAACCACACAACTCACATAAGAAAAAGAACAAACAAACACACAAGACTCATATAAAGCACCAAACAAACATGTGATCACAAAAGATAACAAAAGGATGAACACAACAACACAGATGGTCCTAGGGCTTAAGATCAAACGAGGATGGGCCTAAGGCCCGACATAAAGCAAGGAAGTGGCCTAAGGTCCAAATGGAGTATGAGATAGGCCTAAGGCCTAAGATGGAACAAGGATACAAACAAGCAAACAAACAAACATGACACAAAAACAAACAACAAAGATCAAAAACCAATTGCAAGGATTGCAAACAAACATGAAGGCACCAAAGACAAGGATGGGCATGACAACTTTTAAGGAAGCGATAAGCGCATAAAACAAAGGGTAACAAAGATGACAATGACACAGAACATGAGTTCAAACAGACTCTAAGAAAAGAAAACACGAAACAGGACCATCCTAAAAGGCATTGTAAAAAATGGGAACTGAACGCTTGATTCATTATGGATAACTTTTGAAATGTTCAAACATTAGGATACATCCTCCTTATGGGGTCCACCTTGCCCCTAGCTTAACTGATTCACTTTTTTTTTTTTTTACCCTAATTTTTGCCTAGGCCGCCCTTATAGATTTTCAACCTAGTAGGCATTTTTTTACTATTTTTTGCTTTTTTTAAGGCCCTAACTTTTGCCTAGACAACCCTTATGGGTTTTCAGACTAGCAGGCTCTTTCACTTTTACAAGAAACAAACAAATGAGATGCAATGAACAAGTGCTACGACTTATCCTCAAAAAAATCTTGTTGATTCAATTTCTCAATACATGAGTTGCACAATTTATATGATGTGATGTCGTTGCACCTCACAAGGTTGCCTACGTACCCAAAAGGGACCAAGCCTAATGCAATTCACATAAACAACTTCAATTGATTAGAGAGGACTTTTACTGGGCTTGTAATGAAGGCTTAGGTTCTTGGCTCACAAAGAATGGATAACAAAGGCTCAAACTTACTTTCTCGAGGATTACAACTTGGTCAAGGTTTACTTTTCATCACTTTTGAACTTTCTTCACTTTCGCTTTTTTTTCTTTATTTCACTTTTCACTTTTCACTTTTTTTTTCCGCATTTCAATTCACTTCAATTTTCTTTTCTTTTCTTTTCTTTTTTTCTTTTGCATTTCACTTCACTTTACTTTTCAGATTTTTTTTTTTTTTTTTTTTTGTGTGTACTTTTGATTCACTTCATTTCACTTTTATTATTATTATTATTTTACTTCCACCACATTATTCCACTTCTTGCCCCTAGTGTAGGGGGTAATCCTTGACAAGGGTCACTTTGAAAGAAAACAACTTTGAAGGCTCAAAAAGGGGTGAACAAAGGGAAATGTGTTTAGAATAGTACAATAATGGCCTCTCTTCATCCCAATTTTCATTGTTCAATTATGGGCAAACATGCAACATCACATATTAAGAGTCAAATCAACTTGAAAATTTTGGGAACTTATCATAAAACTCAAACCATTTCAAACCACTTTATTGATGAATTAAAAGAGTGCATGAATTAAAAGACTCACTAGATTGAAACAACAAAGATATACTGAATTAAAATAACAAAGATACTTCTGAATTGAAAAGCACACTGAAATGAAAGACTCTTGTGGTTGCAATAACAAAGACTAATCTTCTCAATCAATCAACCACAAGTACGAGGAGGCACAACATTGTAGTCAGGGAGAGGATTACTCTTGATGTTTGGGAGGTTGATAGGCAACTTAGGGATCTTTCCAGATTGAATGAGGTCTTCAATGTCATGACGGAGATGAATGCATTTTTCAGTAGAATGACCATGGTTCTGATGGTACTTGCAATACTCACTTGCATTGTAGTTTGGAGCAGAGGTGTTTAGAGTATGTTAGGACACATGTGATTCACTTGTTAGGAACATATGTCACAACTTTATATAATTGGCTAATCCTTTGACAAAACACACTTTACTTGTAATTGGGTAGATCTAGGATGTGTTTAATACTTCAAGAAACCTTGTTTCAAAATCAAGTGTTAAAGTCATGCAAGTCTGTCCAAGATTCAAGCTGAGAAAGTGCCTGTCATTAAAGCTCGACAGCTAGCATCTATCGAGCTTGAAGAGTTGTTCCAGCCCTATGGCTCGACAGCAACTCAACAGATAGCCATCTGTCGAGGTTTATGAAAAACAGAATTTCAATTCTATTTTGACTCCAATCTGTGATTATGTGTTTGGGCTTTCTTTTCTCACAACCTTAGACATATAAAAGGATTATTTTAAGGGCCGTTAAAGTGGACACAAGTTTTACAAGTATTAAGCAAAGTTTGTTCAAGCAAATTGTGACCGGAGATAGAATTTGCCCTAGTTCATCTTTCTTGTGCAGAAGTTGCTGTGTTTGTGCACCGTAGGGTTTTGTGACCAAGTATCTTCTCGATCTTCATCGTGTGATAAACTGAAGAACTTTGTAGCCAACAATCTTCTCTAGTTGGTGATTGAAGTCGCATATTGGGATTCGCCCAATCGGTTAGTCACGTACTGGGAGCCGTGCATTACAAGGAAAGATTGTCACTACAAAACAAGTCCAATTAGGTATTGGGGTAAGGGTTTAGCTGTAGGTTGGTATAAGGTATTGGGATTCCTTTACTTGTAACCGCTTGTTGTGATAATAGTGGATTCTCGAGAGTGGTGACCTTAAAATCACCCAGTGGGGTTTTTGCCGTGTAGGTTTTCCCCATTAGTAAACAAATTATCGTATCAATTTATTTTCCGCTGCACTTAGGCTGCGTTTGAATCGACTTCAAAGTGATTCCGGAAAATAGGTGTGTTTGGTTGGTCTAGAAAATTTTATTTTCCGGAAATTGAAATCCGTTGATTGAAAAAAAAAGGCTTTGACCACGGAAATGAATTTTCGTTCCTATATTCACTTCAAATGAATTCCGAAAAAAGGGAGAGAGCGAGCGCGCGTGAGGAAGGCGAGCTTCAGTCCAGTCTGATGATTGCCGGCGAACCCAGTCGAGCTCCAGTCCGCGCCGCCGATTGCTAAGCGTCGATCGCGATCGGCGCAGTGCTTCGCGAGATCGTGATCTCGCCGCGTCGATCGCGATCTCGCTGCGTCGATCGCGATCCGCGGAGATCGCGATCGATGCAGCGAGATCGCGATCTCGAATCGCGATCGCGCTGTGGATCGCGATCTCGCTGCGTCGATCGCGATCCGCGGAGATCGCGATCGATGCAGCGAGATCGCGATCTCGAATCGCGATCGCGTCGTGGATCGCGATCTCGCGAAGAAGGCGAGATCGCGATCGCGTCGTCGATCGCGATCCCGATCTCGGATTGCGATCGACGGCGCGGTCGTCGGACTGAATTTGTCGTCATGGATGATTTTTTTCTGGGTTGTGGCTTGTGTTTTTCTGAATTTGTGTTTTCATTCTTCTTTTCCAAACACCAGAAAATATTTTCTGGAAAATTTTTTGAAGTGCAACCAAACACATGGAAACATTTTCCTTTTCCGAAAATTAGCATTTCCGGAAAATATGTATTTTCCGGAAAACGTTTTACAGCAACCAAACACAGCCTTAGTATAATTGGTGATTTGTTTGTGCTACCACGCATTTGCATGTTAATTTGATTAATTAATAAACTTGGCTAATTAATCAATTAATTCATCACAAGGGGTCAATTCGTTTTTGGCCTATTAGAGTATACCTTCCGAGATCCAATGGCATGATAAATCCTTTGGTTGACAAAGTTTCAAGTGCTTAGGATAAAGTCATCCCCAATGGAGTAAACTCTCTTCGAACATTAACAACATTAAATTCACTTGTCTTACCACCATTAAAGTCATTACTTGAATACCCTACCCCAAACTTCTTTTGGGGTTTTGCATCACTCTTCTTAATAAGTCCACTATTAATAGCTTCCTCAACTTGTATACTAGCATCATACAAATCAACAAAATTCTTCAAAGGAATTGGTGCAAGTTGGCACCCACAAGTAGGTAGAATGTTCTTCATGAACATCCTTACTTGGTCTTTCTCATTAGGATGATTAGGCATCTTAGAAGACTTTCCTCTCCACCTCATCAGCAAATCGGAAAATGATTCATTGCTCAATTACTTTGTAGTCTCCAAGTCTCTAAGGCTCACATCCAATTGTACATTGTATGAATATTGTTGCGCAAAAGCTTTAGCCATGTTGTTTCAAGATACCATTGTAGGGCTACACCACTAAGATTTCGTGGGAAACACAAAATGATTTGCTCGTTGGTAAGACCTAGAGGTTTCATGGCAAGAACTAGCTTTAAATGATTCTTGGGATTTCTAGTACCATAAAAAGAATCCATCTTGGCATCTTGAACTTTGGGGGGAGTTGGAAATCGGGAAATGGACACAACCCTTCAATATCAAGCATGTAGTCCTTCATACCTTGGGACCTCTTAAGCATACCCTTCATCTTCTCAATTTCTTGAGACATCTCTTTGGTTTCCTTCTACTATTCTTTCTTTTTAGGTTCCTTGTTGATCTCAGCCTCTTTTTCCTAAAAAATATCATCATCAAAGATTGAATCTTCGTCTTGAGGTTCTTGTACTACCATCTTCTTCTTTCCTTGAGCATCCTCAAGGTGGTGAAGCCTCTCAATGATAGGAGCAGTCATCCTTCCGTCATTTCTTCAATCTTCTTCAAAACATCTTGGTCATAGTAGACACTCAATTTTGCACCCAGAATTTAATCTTGGAGGATGACTGAAATAATCATCCTGAGTACCGCAAAAATCATAATTGCAATTCATGCATTAAATCATTCATCACATATCATAAAAATGATCTTGAAATTCTAATGATCGCGGCGATATGCCCGATTCCCAAATCGGATCGTCAGATTGAAAGATATCACAAGATCAAGTTTTTACAATCTGCATACATTTCATTTGGGTGAAACCGATCACGGGTGATTAATTGAAATTAATTTTGATTGGTCAATAATTGAAATTAATTTTGATTTATGTGATTGGTTGTTGATTTTGATTAAGAATGAGTTTGGTTGCATAAGAATAAAATGGATAATGTGGGAATGTGGGAATTGTTGATAATTAGGTTTTTAGAAGTAATTATCTTTCAAATAATTATTCTTTTAAGAACTTAACTATCAAGTTAAAATGGATTTTATTTAGCATAAAAGTTTGAAAAACATCCAAGTACAAATCTCAGCCTAGAAAATGCCGAAAAAAGAGTCCAAAACGAACTAGAAAAGGAAATCGGGCCGAGCACTGAAGAGTGCCAATTAGCACTTCCACAGTGCTAATTGGAAAAGGTTTTAAAATGGGCCTAGAAACTTTTAGCTTAGGTAAAGACTTATTAGATTCTATTTTTTAGGGACAAAACCTAACCTAATTCGTATCAGCTAATTTTCTAAGCAACCCTAACTTATTTTTTAAGTAGACACACCTCTATAAATAGGGGAGAAAATCTAAAATTTAGCACCCCTCTACCCTTTAACGTTAAGGAAATTCTGGAAGTCTGACTTTAATATTTTCTATCATGTAAAGTGAAAATTCTTTAGGACTTAGAGAGATTCACTTTCTCTAACTCCAAAGTAATTCCTCCCTATAGAATTTATTCATACATTGATGCTGGTATCATCTCTACTCTCTTATTAACATGTTTATTCTTTCGTTAGCATGTGTATCTATTTACATTTTCTCTGTGAACATTAATCTCTAATATGATTTCCTTGTTTTTGAATCTTTATTTCATAGAAAAAATGTAATAATTTTTTGTTCATGTTTGCTCATATGTTTGATCATATAGATGTAGGATATTTATAATATAATCTTAGATCTGTTGTTCTTATTTGGTAAAAAAATCAGATTTGGAAATTGTAGTTGCACGATTTTCCTGGCCCAAATTCGTTTGATCAGGCCCTGGCCCAAAGCGCAACCCACAATAAACATTTGTAGAGGATGGGTCAAAGAACTTGGTCTCAGTGAGTCTGTTCGGTCTGATACATGGGAAGCTTTGTTACAAAAAAATAAAAACACCAGAATGGATCTCTCACGTATAAGTTTGTTTCTTTAGTTTCTCATACAAAAATTTTCGTCCCCTTCTCTAAGGGACTCCACTACATTATATAGTTCCCTTCTCTTATCTCAACCCTACACTTGTTGACTATCTAAGCACCTACTTGAGTGGCTGTCCCATCAGACGCCTTCATCTCTCCCCATGTGAGTTGCAGAGGCCAAGGCGGTACTGTTCAGGGGTCATTTCCTCATTAATGCGGCCAAGTGGGTGGTTGGGGCGCAATTAATGTGGTGGTAGCTCTCCCTGGGATATTTTAGATTTTATTCATTTTATATGTTGGGCGGATGAACTGAAGTGGCTGGGGAGAGTTCCTCGTCTGGGCTTCGTGATGTCCGAGGAGGATTTACTCCTCGGACATGTTTCCCTGGCGTTTATGGGTTTGAGTAATGCTTCATACGTGGTTTCTTTTCGGATAGGAAGCTCCTCGGACGGGCCTGAGTTTGGAATAGCCCATTATTTCTGGGCCGGGCCCCACAGAAATTATTTTTAAAATTCATTCTGTTTTTTAATTAAAAAATCAGCTTTGAAAATTATTTTCAAAATCCTTTTTTTTTTTTCAACAAAGAATTTAGATCTGAAATTTTATTTCAAAATTCATTCTATATTTTAATTAAAAAATAAGATTTGTAATTTCTCTTTGAAGTTCATTATGTTTTTTAATTAAAAAATCAGATTTGAAAATTCTTTTCAAAATCCATTCTGATTTTTTAATAAAAAATTCAGATCTAAAATTTTATTTCAAAATTCATTCTGTTTTTTAATTAAAAAAAATTAGATTTGTAATTTCTCTTTGAAGTTCATTTTGTTTTTTAATTAAAATAATCAGATTTGAAAATCATTTTCAAAATCCATTCTGTTTTCTAACAAAAAAAATCAGATCTGAAATTTTATTTCAAAATTCATTCTATTTTTTAATTAAAAAAATCAGATTTACAATTTCTCTTTGAAGTCCATTCTGTTTTTTTAATTAAAAAATCAGATTTGTAATTTCTCTTTGAAGTTCATTCTGTTTTTTAATTAGAAAATCAGATTTGAAAATCCTTTTCAAAATCCATTCTGTTTTCTAACAAAAAATTCAGATCTGAAATCCTATTTCAAGTTTTTTTAATTAAAAAAATCAGATTTGTAATTTCTCTTTGAAGTTCATTCCATTTTTTAATTTAAAAATCAGATTTGAAAATCCTTTTCAAAATCCGTTCAGTTTTCCAACCAAAAAAATTAGATTTGAAATTTTATTTAAAATTTATTCTGATTGTAAATTAAAAAATCAAATCTGAATTTTTTCTTTAAAACTTATTCCTTTTTTGTTAGTTAAAAAATTAGATCTGAAACTTTTCTTTAAATTATTCTTTTTTATAATTTAAGGTCAAATCTGAAATTTTTCTTTAAAAATCGTTTTTTTATAATTAAAAAAAAATCAGATTTAATTTTTTAGCACAAAAGAGCTACATATATAAGATTTTTGTATAATATCTAACCATAGATTTAAGAATATTAATACAACATTGTTTAAAGGTACTTTAGTGATCATAAAAGTCTAGAAGACCTTTAATAGGGTCTAGAATCTCTCTAAGTGTAGGTAAGTTCTTGATAGGCCCAGAATGTATTGACTCATTTGGTAAATTAATCAATTAATTATCCAAGTGAATTAATTAGATTCAATTACATGCAATAGGCGTGGTTGCATAAACAAATCACCAACTAAGTTAAATGCAGTGGAAAATAAATTTGACACAGGTGATTTATTTATGAATGGGAAAAACCATCGAGGCAAAACCCCACCGGATGAATTTAAGGTCACCACTCCCGAGAATCCACTATTATCAAAACAAGCGGTTACAAGTAAAATGAATCCCAGTACCTAATACCAACCAACAGTTGAACCCTTACCCCAATACCCAATTGGACTTGTGATGTAGTGACAATCTCTCCTTTTAATGCACTAATCCCAGTACGTGACTAACCAATGATACATGGATCCCAGTACGTGACTAATGCACCAACTTGAGGAAGATGTTAGCTGTAAAGTTCTTCAATTCATCCAACAATGAAGATCAAGAAGCTTCTTGGTTACAAAACCCTTAGCACAAAGACGTAGTAGCTTCTAGAGAGAATATGATGAATTAAGGCAAATTTGTCTCCAGTCACAATATGCATGTATTATCACTTTGCATCACTTGAGACGACCCTTAAAATAATCCTTATATATGTCTAGGATTGTAAGAAAAGAAACTCTACACAAATACTTATAGATATGCGTGAAGTCAAATCTGGAAATTCTAATTTTGTAATTCTTGATAGATACTGCTTCTATCGAGCTTCTGTTGAGCTTCAAAATTAATCCTTGATAGATATGATTTTTTTGAGACATCTGTCGAACTTTAATGAACATCACTTCTTCACTTGTTTCTTGGTCAAACTTGCATGGCGTCAATACTAAACTTGAACACTTGTTTCTTGAAGTACTAAACCCATCCTAGATCTACCCAATTACAAGTAAAGTGTGTTTTATCAAAATATTAACCAATTACATCAAATATGTCCCTAATAGTTCCTTAATGCTAAAGTAATAGATCAATAGGTCACTCACAACTAGGTGAGCCATGATTTCAACCTTAGGCCTAAATGGACTATAATGGATTGGTGGCAAACTGTTAATGTACTCAAAGCACATTATAGGCAATGGCACAGATTGTGAGTTGGTGGGATGAATTTCTGAAAGTCTTGGCTCGAATGGAACCTCCACTTTCCCACTCATCACCAACCGTGACAAAGGGACAAAAGAACCAAGTGAAAGTGTGTGCAAACAATATTTAAACAAGCCTTTATCAAGATTAAGAAATGGAACATTTCGAATCAAACTCTCTATCGCCAATGGAGTCGCCACTATGGGCGCAAGTACCCGCAAACGTGGGGTCATTCTCGTAGATGGGTGACTATGCGTTGGCCTAGGGTGGACCGTGGCAGAGGGTGTAAATGGATTCGTCACCTAGTTTAGGTCTATAGCGCCCTTTCATGGAAGGACTAATCTTTAACCAAAGCACGTGTCCGGAGTTTAAGTATAGGGATGGGAAAGTGTTAGGCACCCAACCCCACCTGACTCGTGAGTTGGCTTCTACTCATTGTGTTCTAAGTCCTAATCTCATTAAAGGCATATTTAACATATTATTCTAACTCACACACACACTCTAACATGCATCTAAAGCAAACAAACATGGCATAATCATCCCAATCCTAACATTCATCTATCATGGTGTTTAAACATACACTTTCTAAGGGCAGAAACATCACGAGACAAATTCAAACAAGCATGTTACAAAATCTAAACATAAATACATGGGATTCAATCAAGCATATTATGTTCATCAACCAAATCTTACACAATAACCGAATTGAATGCATGTTCATGTGATAATGCATAACTTACCTCACTGCATCACAACACCTATACATCAATACATGTTCATTGTATTCAAACAAGTTAAAACCCTAATAAGCATAAAAGGAATAGAACAAAACAAAACAAGTTAAATAAAGAGACAGAAGTTCAAGGATAGACAAAACAGATTAGATAGTGGCTAAAACATATGAATAAATCAAAAGGAAAACAAACAGGAAAAGGATTAGGGTTTCTGGGCAAAGATATGCACACACATACATAGGGCATGTGTGCGCAACCCAGTTGTGTGCGTACGCATATCATTTGTATGCGTGCACATGCGTATGCATATACATCCAAAATATATAAACCAGAAACTGCAGAACAGAAACTTAGAAAACAAGAATTTAACAACCTAACATGCTTTAAACATAAACACTAAGTAAACCTAGGCTATACAAACATATTATAAATACATAAGCACATATGTAAACATTAAAAAAAAGGAAAAACAAAGAAAAGTGAAAAACCAAAGTTAAAAACTTTACCTCAACATTAGAACTCTATAGAGCTTGATTTTGACCGTTCCTCTTAGTCAATCTATTCACAACCAAAATAAAGATGAGTTAGTAAACTTGGAACTCAAAGATCAAGACCAAAAAAGGTCCCAAACAAGCAAAATTTGACTTGAGGATGTTTTGTAAAAAATTTCATCTTTGATTCACTACTTTCTAGTGAATCTTATGTGTTTTACCATTGGAATCCGTCCTCTTTGAAAATGTACCATTTATGGCTTTATATAGTTGAAAAATAGGGGTTTGGTCCTAAATGATGTGGGATTCGTTTCAAACCTAGGTTAAATATAGAAAACTCGTCTTACATAATTTCTAGAACCCTAGCATGTGTACACATGCATGAGTATGCATATGCATGCATGAAGCATGCGCACACTAAGCTTGAGCATGCATGTGCATACGCGTCATGCATGTGCATACGCGTGTATACATACGCATGACCTAGGGCTTCCGTGGCCTTTCTTTACCATAAATATTTTATTTGTTCAAAAAATAAGTTATATTTTTCACAAACATTTTCCTCATGTCAATTTTCATCTGATCAAGCTCTAAACCAACCTTTGGCTTTAGAATTTTAATATCATCGGGGAACGAGGGCCCGAGTTGTAAGGGGTATAAAATGTGGTGTCTACATCGCCTCGTTGATCAAAAGGGCCTTTTTGTTGAATCGAGCCACATAAAACCTTAAGCTTTCGTCTTCCCGTTGTTTGATGTTTAGAAGGCTTGCTGAAGACCACTTTTACTTTTGTCCATCAATGAAGTGTGTGACGAAATGACCATTCAACTTCTTGAAGGTTAAGACGAAGTCTGGAGGAATCTTGTTGAACCAAACCCTGGCTGATTCTTTGAGCGTGGATGGAAAGCTCTACACATTATCTTGTTCGGTACACCCTGAAGGTGCATAAGAGTTTTAAAGGACTCTAAGTGGTCAAGCGGATCTTTCAAGTCGTCGTAAGCCTTTACTTGTGGCATCTGAAATTTGGGTGGTGTGAGCAATCGCGACCCCGACCCTGACCCCGGCTCACCAATTTTTTCTTAATTTGGGCCTAACCCGCACGAACGGGTGGAATCATGATGTTCAAAATGTCGAATTCACTGTAAAATGTACTCCCCCTAGATCGAGGGTTTTACATGGAGTCGCCACTTATTTAATTTAAATGGAAAAATAAGAAAACCTTCTATATATATATATATATATATAATGCTTCTGTTGTATTATTATATATGACAATTTACATCAATTTTGTAACAAAAATTTACAACGGTTTTTTGGTCCTAGATACAATCTAAGAAAGTAAATTGCTTTATTTCCTAGTTAGATTCTAAAAAGATGTAAAATTGCATATACAAGAGCCTAGTTTAGAACCCTTGATCTTGGTTCGGAGGCTAATTTACGAGATGGGAAGGGATTAAGCACCCATCTCGCCTGGTAAAACCGGTCTCCTAGGTTAAGGTAGCCAATATCATGCCATGTCAAACACATACAAACAATACATCATATAAACATGTTAATTTGCAAGAATTTTAAACAAATATGTGTTGGGGAATTTAACATAAAGAGAAACAAAAAGTGAAATTTGTTAGATAACAATGTAAATGTAAAGAAAGCATGAAAGTAATGGCATGTCATCCAATAAATTAATGTAAACAAGGAATTCCTAGCCTAGACGTGTTCGTCTAAGCATGTGAAGGAAAACAAAATTGTCATGTTATTTATCATCAACATAATTGCAAAAGAAAATTTATTTTTAAGCCTACCAATCATACAAGCAATCATGAGAAGAATAAAGAAAATCACCCAGACATGTTCATCCAAGTATTTAAGCAAAAACCATAATGTTAATTAGACTTGTTTGTCTAAGCATTCAAAAAGGAGAGAAACAACTACCTAGACATGTTCATCTAAGCATGTTATGAAAAGCAAATAATAACTTAGAAGTGTTCATCCAAGCATGTGAAGGAAAACAGAGAATGGTCATGCTATTTGTCATCCACACAATTGCAAAGAGAAAAACAAAACATTTAAGTATATTTGATCATCCAAGCAATTATGAAAAAAGTAAAGAAAATCCCTTAGACATGTTCATCTAGAGAAAATCAAAATACTTAGACATGTTCATTTAAACATTTAAAAAAGTAAAACAACTACCTAGACAGGTTCATCTAAGCACTCAAGAGAAAGTTGCACATTAGCCTAGAAGTGTTCATCTAAGCATGTAAAAGGAATATCAATGAGATATATAGGCATGTTCATCAAAGCATATCATGAAAGAAACAAATAAAGACTTGGAAGCATTTATTCAAGCATGTGCAGAAACTTAAAGAACTTAATTAACTACTTACCAGCATAGAGCATAAATTAAAGGGGGAAGAGATCACTTAAAGGGTTAGGGAGAAAGCAAGGAAGTACTAAACTACAACCAAAGTAAGACACACAACAACTTTTCTTTTCTACTTTCTCACTAGCTCTCTAGAGAGCATGGGGTGTCGAAAATGGAAAAAGTCTTCTCTATTTTAAGGGGAAGGGATGCATTAGCTTTAAAGCTAAGTTATACACTTTCTTCTTGATAGACCAAAAATGTATTGACCCCTTGTGATGAATTAACCAATTAATTGGCCAAGTTAATTAATTAATTCAATTCACATGCAACAAGCATGGTAGCACAAACAAATCACCAACTAAGTTAAAATGCAGCGAAAAATAAATTGACACAGTGATTTATTTATGAATGGGGAAAACCTACACAGCAAAAACCTCACCGAGTGATTTTAAAGTCACCACTCTCGAGAATTCACTATTATCAAACCAAGCGGTTACAAGTAAAGGAATCCCAATACCTTATACCAACCTACAGTTTAACCCTTACCCCAATACTCAATTGGACTTGTTCTGTAGTGACAAACTTTCCTTTTAATGCTCGGCTCCCAGTACTTGACTAACGAATTCGATGCGCGGATCCTAGTACGTGGCTTACTCACCAACTTGAGAAAGATGTTGGCTGCAACATTCTTTAGTTCATCACATGATGAAGATTACGAAACTCCTTGGTTATAAAACTTTTCGGTGTACAAACACAGCAACTTCTTGAAAAGAAAGATGAACTAGGGCATATGTCTCCGGTTCATAATATGCTTGAGAAAAACTTTTGCGTTGAGTTGCATCAGCTGTAATGGCCCTTAAAACAATATTTATATATGTTTAGGGTTTTGAGAAAAGAAAGCCTAAACATCTATTTACAGATTGGAGTGAAATCAGTTTTGAAAAACTGATTTTCATAAACCTCGATAGATAACTTATCTGTCGAGAAGCTGTCGAGTATCGGGCTTCAGTAAACTTTTAAACCTCGATAGATACTAGATGTCAAGCTAGCTGTCGAGCTTTAAAATCTAGTACTTCTTCACTTGTTTCTTGGACAGATTTGCATGGTTTTAACACTTGAACTTGAAACCTAGTTCATTGAAGCATTAAACACATCCTAGATCCACCCAATTACAAGTAAAGTGCATTTTGTCAAAGGATTGGCTAATTCTGTATTGAATATGTTCCTAACATTGATTCACATATGTCCTAACAATCTCCCCCTTTGGTAATCCGTGACAAAACCTCAACAAACAAATGAACATATGAGAGAAGTTATAAACCACTCAACTCATACTCACTTATTGAATACAATAAAATCTATCTTAACACAAACTCTTGAAAAACTTTACAAGAAGAGAGTTTATGGCAAGAAGACTTTGAATACCTATATTTCTGAAACACTTTAAACAAAACTCATCACGACATCTTAGTGTGAAACAGAAATAAAAGATAGCATATATCAACATATATAAACCCAGATATAAGTACAATATATGTCAAATGGCCACAAGACCAATATACATGAGGTAAATGTAAAAGAAAGAAAAGAAAATACATAAAAATCTCACTACATCCCTCATAGTATAAACACTCCCCCTAACTCCCCCCTATGTATATGACTACTCTTATATCAAAACTACTCCCCCTAACTACTCCCCCTTTTTGTCACAAGTGACAAAGGGTAAGTACATCAAGTAGACATCTCATCATCATTGGGCAAGCTAGCACCATCGTCCTCATCAGCATCATCACTACCGGAGCCATCATCACTCTCATCCTCTGAAGCCGGTGTAGATGGAGAGGTATAAGGAGTGAAGCCACCCATGGCAGCCTGTCGTTGTGTAATACGACCAACACGGGCGTTCACCTGACACAACTCACCACTGAGTGTGTCAAGGCGAGCATCCGTACGCATAAGCTATGCCATAATGGCCTTAAGAGTCACTCCACCCGTAGAAGACGAAAGAGCGAAGGTGGATGGAATAAAAGAAGCTAGAGGAGTTGTCATCTCGATTCAGGGCAGCCTTGGTCGAAGTTAGGCCTCGCTCCATCAAACGGTAGCAATGCCAATGGCACACATAATAGAAAAGTGTGTAGACTCTAGATAGGAAATAGAAAAATGGCGAAGGATCCGCGTGATAGCCGAAGGAAAAATGAGCTTATCACAGGTTGCCATATCCTTATAGACATCTATAAGGGATAGAATGAAGTGAGAAGGGAAGTCAATAGAAATGTCCTCTAAGAGGGATAACAAAAATCTAGCACAAGGCTCTATGATAGAGTTATAGTGAGACAAAGGATGAAGAATGAATGTCATCACCATGTTAAGGAATCCCGGACCTTTTGCAAAGCCCGAGCAAGGGGTGTTTTGACGGTCACCCCAATAGGGTTGTTGCATCCCTAGCACATCAATTTTTGTTTTAGCCTCTATGCTGCTTATTCCAAGCTTCCACACTGTATTAAGATTCCACTCCTAAGTCTTCGAAATGGGTTTCCAACAACTAGCTTGTGATTTTTTGAGCTATTTGACATCAATATCTAGTGCAATGTCTAGCAAAGCATTCTTCAAAGGCACGCATAAACTCTTCTTATTAGTGGGCTTAGTTGCGGATTTCAATTGCAAAAGTTGAATGACGAGAGCAATTTTCTTGATGATGGCAATGTTGGTGTTTCTCTCTTCAAGTATAATCTCGAATTCAAGTATGATCAGGGCATTGGTATGGCTTGGAATGCATAAGCTTGTCACAACTTGAAATATATGAACATGCCATGGCTTGGCATGCACGAATCGACCACGAATTTAGATGTGTGATCTTGTCATGGCTTAGAGTGCATGAGCATGTCATGGCTTGGAGTGAATGAGTATGTCATGGCTTTGGTGTGAGGGGATTGATTTTAGATTTCCTTCATTGTTGGGTGCTCCAAGAAGGTTTCCGCTTCTCCCCCTAGTGCAAATGTGATTTACATTAGTAAACAAAAGTCATTGCTAAGCAAAGTAGCACACATGACTTATAGAAAATATTTTTGTACGTTTTTAGACCCCTTAAACCCAAATAGATTAACATAGTTATTTAGCCAAGTGATTAACTTAGGTAAATAATGCAGATCTAGGTTAACACAGATAAATCATATCATTGAAAACAGTGCGGAAAATAAAGAACACAACGATATGATAACCCAAGAAAACCAAACCGGTATAAAACCTGCAGAGGATTTAACCTAGATATCATCAAGGTAAAACAGATCCACTATGAAAGAACTGAAGTTTACACAATAGCGACTTAGACCACTAACATCCTATTGCTACCTCGAGTAGGAAACTTACTACCACGACCACGTGATAGCTCTGAGTCCACAGACTATACTTCTTTCTTGGATTCACAGCAACCACAAGTACTCCCACTTTTGTATCTTTAAGCTCTTTATGTAGCAACCGAACCGATCATCAAGCTCTTGACATAATCTTGATTCTTAATAACCCTAAGTATATGTGAAGGCAAACACCTCGAGATCTCAGAAGAGATTCATATACACAGCATAAACAACAACCTAAAAACATGGTTAGGGTTTTCCCTTTTATGCTTAAGGAAAAACATAAAACCCTACATGTCAAACGGGCTTGGGATGAGTTGGAAAATTCTGTAGAAAAACAATCTACATGAGCTTCGATCGATCGAGTCTAATTCTCGATCGATCAAGCCAAGTAGATTTACTTAATAAATCCTGCAGTACACTTGATTCCAACTTTACACATAAACATACTTTGAGCAAGTCTAAAACAAGACTAAACGTTTTAATCATGGTTTGCCAACATTACAAAATGAAGTTCTAATACATTTAAACATAAAGTCTTAGAACCCAAAAATTTTGATTAAAAATTTGAAGGATTGAAACGGTATAAACAATATAGAAAAATTAGTTATCAAAGAGAGTGCTTAAGGGCCTTAGCTTAAGTATGCTTTAGCGCTAGCATATTGCTTGTATGACTTCAAGACTTGGTGTATTGAATGTAGCTACTTGAAGACTTGGTGTGTGGAATATCTAGTGACTTACAGTGGGCTTAGCAATGGTCCTTAGAAATTTGGCGAAGACTTTATATAGCGGTGACACAAAAAATATTTAGCAGCTAAGGGTCACACACGGCGTTAATTACACTCGTCCCAAAACGAGTTAATCACTTGCGGCAGCCTCCATATGCTTCAGCGTTAACCCCGACAACAATACAAACTCAACAATAAAGGAGACATATGCTAAAGAGATGTTGAAAATGAGCTTTTAGCGTTGTCATTAGGGGTTCTTACGTTGAAATTGATGTTTAGAGCTTTGCTTTGTTGATTATCGGCCAGAGCCTTCCTTCCTTTCGAGGTCGGACTTGCAGTTCACCATTTTTACATTTTTAAGCTACAACAAATGTTCACAAATATTATGTAAAGTAAGAGATGTATGATAATTCGTCCATAAGAATAATAGCTAAAAGAGAATGTAAATGACTAGAAGAAAATTTTTCCCTTAAATAAGAAAGTTGATTCTCCCTCCATCCTCAAAATCTTTCACTTCTTCAATGGCTTCCAAAGGTTGGAGCGATTTTGTCTCATGTTTAGGAGCATCTCCAGCGGCTGAATAAGCTAAGGATATGATAGGTCAAGAATGTATTGACCCCTTGTGATAAATTAACCAATTGATTTAGCCAAGTTAATTAATTAATTCAATTAACATGCAAAATGCATGGTAGCACAAACAAATCACCAATTAACTAAATGTAGTGAAAATTAAATTGACACGGTAATTTGTTTACGAATGGAGAAAACCTAAACGGCAAAAACCCCACTGGGTGATTTTAAGGTCACCATTCCCTAGAATCCACTATTATCAAAACAAGCGGTTACAAGTAAGGAATCCCAACACCTTATACCAACCTACAGTTGAACCCTTATTCCAATATCCAATTGGACTTGTTCTGTAGTGACAATCTCTCTTATTCAATGCACGGCTCCTAGTATGTGACTAACCAATATATGCATGGATTCTAGTACACGACTTAATCACCAACTTGAGAAAGATGTTGGCTGAAAAGTTCTTCAGTTCATCACACAATGAAGATTAAGAAGCTCCTTGGTCACAAAACCCTACGGTGTACAAACACAGAAGCTTCTTCAATAGGAAGATGAACTAGGGCAAATTCTGTCTTCGGTCACAATTTGCATAAACACAACTTTGCTTCACACTTGCTTTGACGGCCCTCAAAACAATCCTTATATATGTTTAGGATTGTGAGAAAAGAAAACCAAAACATCTACACACGGATTGGATGCAAAACAGAACTGAAAATCTGTTTTTCATAAATCTCGACAGATAGGATATCTATCGAGCTAGCTGTCGAGCTTCGGGCTTCAGCAGCTTTTTAAACCTCGATAGATACTAGCTATCGAGCTAGCTATCGAGTTTTAAAATCCAGCACTTCTTCACTTGTTTCTTAGATAGACTTGCATGACTTTAACACTTGAACTTGAAACCTTATTTCTTAAAGCATTAAACACATCCTAGATCTACCCAATTACAAGTAAAGTACATTTTGTCAAAGGATTAGCTAATTACATAAAATATTGATATATGTTCCTAACATGATTCACATATGTCTTAATAATTTCCCCCTTTGGCAATCTGTGACAAAACCACAACAAATAAATTAACATATGAGAGAAGTAATAAATCACTTAACTTATACTCACTTGTTGAATACAATAAAATCTGTCCTAACACAAACTCTTAAAAAACTTTGCAAGAAGAGAGTTTATGACAAAAAGACTTTGACAACCTGTATTTCTGAAACGCTTTAAATATAACTCATTAAGGCATCTTAGTGTGAAATAGAAATATAAGATTGCATACATTAAATAAGAAACATGTGTATAAAGAAAGAAAAAAAACAACACATGGAAAGATAGGTGAAACATGATAACAACATCATCAAATATATATCAAAGATAAGTACAATGTTTGCTATCACTAAGTGGTCACAATACCAATGTATAAGAGATAATGTATCTAAAAATAGAAAGAAAAGAAATGATACAAAAATCCTCACTACATCCCTCATGTACACTCCCACTATCACAAAATCTCCTATACTAACCCTCCCCCTATGAGTATGACTATTCTCATCTCAAAACTACTCCCCCTTTTTGTCACGAGTGACAAAGGGCAAGTACATCAAGTAGACATCTCATCATTACTGGGCGAGCTAGCACCATCATCCTCATTAGCATCATTATTGTTGAAGCCATCGTCATTCTTATCCTTGGACGCCAGTGGAGATGGAGAAGAAGCAACAGTGAAACCATCCATGACAGCTTGTCGTCATGCAATACGACCAACATAGGTGTTCACCTGACACAACTCATCACTAAGAGTGTCAAGGCGAGCATCCATGCGCACAAGCTATGCCATGATGGCCTCAAGTGCCACTCCACCCGTAGAAGACGAAGCAGCAAAGGTGGATGGAGTGGTGGAAGTAGGAGGAGTCGCTGTCTTTATCCGGGGCCGCCTCCATCTGAGCTGCACCTCACTCTGTCAAACGGTAACTGCATCTATGGCACACATCACAGGAAAATGAGGAGACTCAAAATAAGAGATAGAAAAGTGGTGAAGAATCTGCATGATAGATGAAGGAAAAATGAGCTTATCATGGGTCACCGTATCCCTGAAAACATCTATAAGAGAAAGAATGAAGTGAGATGGGAAGTCGATAAAGATATCCTCTAAGAGGGATAGCAAAAATCGAGCACGAGGTGTTGTGATAATGTTATAGTGAAACAAAGGATGAAGAATGAATGCCATCACCATGTTCAGGAACCTCGTACCTTTTGCAAAAGCCGAGCAAGGGGTGTTTTGGCAGTCACCCTAAGAAGAAGGTGTCTCACAGAAGAGAGACGAGAGTTTGTCTTTGGACACTATCCTTAGACGATCACAACTAGGGTAGTCAGGATGCGCTACCCTAGGAACGTGTAGTACCTCGGAGACAATCTCCGGAGTAACTACGAAGCGCGTACCTTGAACCTGAGAGAAGAAATGAGGTACAAAAGTATCAATTCCATGCATATTGGAGTAAAATTCTTGTATGATCACGGAATGGCACTTAACCGGGGCACCACACAATGACTCCCAACCTCTACTGTAGATGACAATGGGTAGGTCAGTATCAGAAAAGTCCGATAAGATGACTTGGCGTTCACAATGAATGCCTTATCTACAAAAGTTCTCCGAGAAGTCCTTATAGGCCTTCTCATCACGGAACCGAACGTGAGATGGAGTGGGGTCAGAGGAAGAAGAAGCGGATGCCCCAGAACGAAGAGGGTTCTAGGACGGAGTGGATTTGCAATTGGGTGCCATAGTGCAGACTAACGCAAGAAAGAGAGAGAGGGAGAGAGAGAGACAATAAGAAAAGTACCAACAACATAATATAGAAGAATAAAAAAAATTGAAGGTACATATGCATGAAAAGAAAGAAGCACAAGATCAAAGGTGACCGGGGTGAACCAGCCAAGAACCCTCCGAATCTTAAGTTAGTTTTCTCTCTTGAACTCAAGAATTCCAACTTTATAAGTGGTGAAAAACTTACCTTAATTTAATATGGTTGAGTCATTTTATAGTGAGTTTTGGAGTGGTTACTTTTTTAGTAACTTCCCCAACGTGGGTGGAAGTTAGAAGGTTCAGACTTAATTTCTACAACTGCTATTGGAGGTTAAAAACTTAGTAGGAAGTTAGAGCGATGAATAAGATTGCGCTCCCACTTCAGAATAGTAGAACGTGGTCCATATTATAAGCTTTTGGATAGAGATATACTCTAAAAATTATTAAGTGTTGGACAGTCGTCTAGGTGACTCCATGCTGGATGACCTTCTTGCACTTGAACGACCTCATTCGGAGGCACTCATAGGTTAAATCTCTATTGCAATTTTGAACATTTAATATATCAGGTGGACGACCTTCTTGGTCTTGGATAACATGATGGACGAACTGGAGATAGTTCAATTTTTTGGTTCACCATCAACACTAATTTGGTGTTTGGACTTGGGTTGCTTTTGTTTAAGGAAGAGTTTGACATGCTTTTAACATGATTTGGGAAATAAAGGGGGGTTTGCTCTAATTGGTTGCCTTTTGATAGCCATTTCAAATTATTGGAATAGTCACCTAAGTGAGGGCTAGTAGCTGGAGTTGGCCAATGAGAGCCAACGATGTTTTAACTACAAAAATGGTTTAGAGTAGAAACTTTGGGTCACAAACAACCAGAGCATAAAAACTCTTTTGGGGTGGAAATTTTTGGTACAAGACCTCCTCCATGAGCCTGATGTGCTACTAGTGTCCCTTGCCCACTTGGTAGCACGTATGCATTAGGCTCATGCAAAAGGTCTAAAAGGAACCAACTCATACCCTCCAAACCACACTTTTCCAATTTCCCCAATAAATTGCATAGACTTGGGTCATGCTTAAAAGAATAAAATAAAATATAATACATGATTTAAGCCCATAGGGAAGTCGAGCATGGTTGAATCAGGCTTGTACAAAATGTGTCGCGAAAATGGGTATCAACAATAAGTAAAATAAGATCTACGTTTATCTTGAGATTTTGTTTTTGATTTTCAATGTCCATTTGCTTAGCCATAAACTTGAGGATTTTTATGTAGAGATGGGTGACATTAATAAAGAAGAAAGCTTGAAAAATTTAGAGAGATAAAATAGAGATAGTAAATAGGTGTTTGGAGAAAATATCCAAATTAATTATTGGTTGAACTTATTTGAAAATTAAAATTTTATAATAATAAGTGGTTAATATTCATTTTATGAATGACCAAAAGAAAAATATTAACTAAATAAACAAAGATATATAACATAACTTATCAAATTATTCAAACAAAATTTTGTCAAAAAATTATTTAAATCAGCCATCTAATACATGGCATAGTTGTAAACATGGCTTTTACAAAAACAATGTATTCAAATTGATATAATAATAATATGAAGTAGAAAAATGAAAAGAATACAACCTTTGTAAAAAATTTTGTGCAGTTGAATCTTACTCCCAAACTTGTGGACTCCATGTTATGGTTTGCTCATATATATATAGGTGAGAAAAAATGTAACTATTGTTTGAATGATTATTGTAATTTATTGATAGTAATTAATAAAATAAAACCTAAAACTTTTTTTCCTAATATAATGGAAACTAGGCAATTGATTGTCATTTAAAGTAATTAAAATTATATAAATATCACACTCATAAAGTCATACGTTGGTATTAGCTTGGAAAAAAGAGAGCCATTCTTACCATAAAACTAAAAATGACTCTTTGTTTGCCAAGATAATACAATTAAATATATAAATATATATATATATATATATATTATAGTTAGATGTCAATGAAATATATTTGAGTCTTGTATTATGATAGCTTTTGTAATTTATCATGGTACTGCATTACACAAATTTGACACATTTTAAAATATGCCTTTTAGGTTACTCGGAGGTTGTAGGAAGGCTTTAATTCAGGGAGATTTTGAGTTAGCTTTATACAGTTTGTTGTTGAATGATGTAGTATCCTTTTCTAGTTCTTATTCTAAATTACTCTACTCTCATACTAAGAAGTTGCACATAGATTGGCTAGACTATGCAGTGTGGATGAAGGATATTCCTCCACACACCCAACCTGTAATTTAGGTTGATATATCTGTTATGCATTAAGAAAGCTTTGATGTCTTTTCCCTAAAAAACAATTTTACCCAATAAAAAAAGAAACCGAGAGAAAAAAAAAATGATGGATTATTTTAAAAATTCTTATAGAGGATATTTATAATATATAATTGTGGAATTTATAGTGTTCATTTAAGAACCTTTTTTTTTTTTTTTTAATTTTATTTATTGTTAGCACATGGCAAAAAGATTGACATGTGTACCAATAATTGTTTGCCACATAACATTATTTTTCCAAATCATACCTAATAAATGGAGGAAGTTACAAATAGTGATATGTATCACTGTTTTATGCATTGTTAAAGGAACACGTATCACTATTTTGTGCATTCACCAATTTTAGGGATCCGACTTAGATAGATAGATTGTCAGTCAGAATAAGTATCCGTTTGGGAACAGTTTATCTATCTTTTTGCTAGAAATGTTTGCTAAAAGTGTGTAAAAATATATTTGTACCTTGAAAAAGTTGCACATAAAAACTAAAAACTAAAGTTGATGCCAAATAGACTCTAAGGATGATGTCACACTAATTACAACTTATAATTTTAACAATTTTCTATAAAAGAAAAGAAAAAATTGGGTGCTTTTCATTACTCTTAAAATTTTAATTGATTGAATTATTTGGTACGGTATTTTTGAATTTGGAATAGGAAGAAAAGCTTCTCTTTTTTTCTATTTTAATAAACCCAAATCTTAAAGGGGAAACCCAAACCAAAAAATTAGTAATAACTAGTCGCTAACCCGTGCGATGCACGGGAAAGCTACCAATTTTTTCCAAATGATGTGACATTAGCTATTGGAATTCAGCATCGATTCTCTGGTAGCACATTCTTATTTTTCAATTTCATTTATTTGATGTCTTCCACTAAATATTCAATGCATTCATTATATTTAAAAAACATTGAAGTTTAGATATTGTTTTTGAATTCCTCTTGATTTTAAAGACACAACTATTGAATCTCAACAACATACCAATGCAAATATTAATTAGTTAAAATCCAAAATAAATTATTTAAACATGATAAGTTACAATTCAAATTGAGTCTCATGAGTTTTTTAAATGTAAAGAGAATACTACAATATTTAGAAATTAAATGTATATAGACAAACAGTTAACGCTATACTAAAAGAAATCCTCAAATAACTAAATATAAGAGTTTAATTCCTCTATATTTCAATTTAAAACCAAATTGTGCATAAAAGCAAAAAAATTTCTTTTGTTCCAATACATCTCTAGTGTCAAAATCACAAATTCTTTAAAACCAAATTGTGCATAGAAAATCTTAGAGATTGGAAGACAACTTTAAAGTGTTTTTTGTATCTTCTTCCTTTGTTGCTTTGTAGTAGTCCCTGAATATGCTCTTTTGTTTTCCTTGAGTACAGATGTTGGTGTGAGTTGCACATTGGTTTGAACATCAAGTTTTTGAAATTTTGTACAATCACCATCTTTTTCAATTGATAAGTTGTTGCTACATTCATTTGAAGTATCACTGATGTAAACCTAGCAATAAAACAGGTTGAAGAATGTATTAGAACATATACATCTTAAATATCATATTTGTAATTTTGCTAAATTAAATAATACTTACTTCTGTCATTTTATCAAGCTGAATTGCTTTGTCAATTTCTTCAAGAGTCAAAAAGTTTCTTGATAGTGAAGAATTCCCATCCATAGTTGAGATTATAGTTATTTAGTTATATTTGGAAAACAAATTGTTTTCCTTTCAGATTTTCTATTCGCACGGGAAGGATGACTTCATTGGGCTCCTAACAAAAGTAACATTTTTCAAATTGTACACTGAAGTAAAGTAGTAAATATTAAATGCTAATTTTATCTTCGACTTTCTCACCTCTCAAGAAAATTTGTTACCAACCGGTTTGACAATTGCACTTATCTCTCATGAACTCATTGTTCATCATTCAGTAATTAAGTTTTGGTTTTTTGTTATATTAAAAGTAAACTCAGAGTTTTTGAAGCACCCTACTTCCTGTAAGAGAGAGCATAATTTTTTTAAATTAGAAATAATAGAAAATAAGGATAACAACTCTTATGAAAAAAAAAAAAACAGACATTTTATTTAATTCTTTATAAGTAACTCGTTAAAATAATTTCAAAGCATTGATTTTTAGAGCATTGAGGGTGATTAGTCAATAATAATTTTCAATTCAAAGGATATTGATCAATTTGAAATAAGAAGGAATATCATGTAATTTAAAAAAACCTTTAGGGAGATCATGTAATTTTTTAATGTAGATGATGCTAGAAATTATTTGAATGCGACATAAATGCATCTCACTTAACAAAATCTTATGATACCTTTCATTATGTTAAGGGCCTTTGATTGTAATGACCGACCTGCATAAGTTTTGTGAAATTCATTTTAAAAGTGAGCTCAGTAGCCAGTAGAGTATGACTGGCCTTTTGATTAATTACAGCCCAGTCCAGTTTATTTACATTATGATGAAATTACATTAAACTATAGAGGATCCTAATCCGTAATTTTATAAAAATTACGGATCCACATAGTAATTGAGCTAAATTCTCAGATAGAAGATTCTCACCCAAATATATATATATATATATATATATATATATATCCTCATATAGAAAGTTAGAATAAATTCTCATAAATCAAAACTTGAATTTAATTTGATCACGATGATTTTCCCCTCAAAAAAAAAAAAAAAAATTGACCATGATTGTGTAAATTACTGCTAATTAATTAGATTAGTCCTTAGCTGAGTCAATAAAAGTCAACCAAATGCTCGGTTTGTATAAGTTCACCAAAAGAAAATGGGTATGGGCCTACAGATATGAGGATCACATACAAACAACCTAGAAACGCTCCTACAGATACTAATGTAGGTTTAATGATTGCGTTGGTCAAGGAGGTTTGTGTGTGAGAAAGCTGAGCCGCTGTAAAGGAAGAAGCAAATTAAAAAATAATAAAAAAGGAGGAACAATCCAAATGGGGATAGATATAGTCAAGAATCCATGCAATAATTTATTAGTTGTGACGTTAAGAAAACATGGCTTAAAATTCCAATCTGCATAAAGCAATAATTTTTTCCAAAAAGATATTAATAGCCAATACTTTAGCTTTTGGTCTATCCACTACCTCAGTATTCGTCCACTTTTGGCTTCAGCAACGATTACGGAAGCCGTTTTTCACAGAGAAGTGGCACGACGTACCTCTCCTCATAAATTGGTCTATCAGAGCATTACTGGTAGCTTATATTGCAGGCACCTATACAGTGTTGCTTCCTAAGTACCAATGTTTTTTCCTCTCTCATTAGAGAGGTTCAGAATAACTGTTTGATTGCTATGCCCAAACTGGTCTGGGATGATTTGTATCAAGTTTGAGAGAGTGAATTGGAAAACTGATTGTATTAAGCTAATAATGAATTACATTGCTCTGTTTTACATATGAAGCAACAGACTGGCGGGAAAGATAAAATAATAAAATAACAAACTTCCTAACAGCCATCAGATGTAGCATAACAGAATTAAAATTCAGCTTACACGCATTAAGCTACCTAACTAACTCTAATGATAAGCTTACTCCTGCAAATTGTTTTTGCAGAATCCTGTAATGTTTCAATTTTGAAGTTTGCAGCAGCACAAGAATTGGTTTTCCGGTTTATGTGTTTCCAACCTTTCCTTGTGTTTACTGTTAATGCAATGTGTATCTACTGGGTAAAAAAACAAAAACAAAAAAAAGACCATAATAAACAGCAACCATAAAACTCATTAAAACAGCAACCATATGAACACTATTTAGGAATTCTTATATTAAAAATATAAGGATTGATATTTGGTACTACAAAAGATGCAACCAAATTTGTGAACAGAACACTACAATATACTATGATAACACAATGTAAAAAAAATTCAGTATGAACAATGTAATGAATAACTAACCTCAACGTACTCCACACCAATTTCGCTAAGATTATCAGGAAGCAAGTAGATAACTCCACCTCGCTCAGTTTCCACTAAACAAATTCAAACCCGTGGCTCAGTTTCCACACAAAAACAATTCAATCACTAATTTTAACACAAAAACATATAACTAAAATTCAAAAAAAAAAATTAAATTGATTATGTGTGCACAAAAACTACAATTCAATCAATTATAGAATACAAAATAGGCTGGGGTAAAAAAATAATCTATAGCTCAGTTTCCACACAAATTGAATAGCCGTGAAAAAAAAAAAAAAAAAAAACATACCTAGAAATTGAATAGCCGTGAAAAAAAAAAGCATCTTGACAGGTTTATATATATAGTTATAGAGTCCTAATCTATATAGAGTTCGGATTCAGAAAAAAAAAATTAATATATATATTAGGTTTATAAGATAATACCTTTGGGCCGGTCTCGACGGGCTGGGTCGGTTGCATTGCCGACCGACATTGGGCTGGGGAAGAGTGGAAACTGAGCGAATTGGATATGGGTATGGTGGGATCTGTGGCCATGGGCTTGCCGTGGAAAGGAAGAGGCAGAGGATCGGTCTGTTGGGTCGGATCGGTATCGGGCTGTTGGGTCTTGCCGTGGAAAGGGAGAGGCAGAGGATCGGTCTGTTGGGTCGGATCGTTGGGTCTTGCCGTGGAAAGGAAATGGCAGAGAATCGGAGAAGGCAGAAGGTCCGGTATCGTGAAAGGGAAAGCTATTTGTGTGGCCATGGAGGAAAGGGAAAGGTATTCGTGGCAGAGAATCGGAGAAGGCAGAAGGTCCGGTATCGTGAAATGGAAAGCTATTCGTGTGGCCATGGAGGAAAGGGAAAGGTATTCGCGTGGTTATGGAGTTTGTTGTCCGGTATCGTGTAAGGGAAAGGTATTCGTGTGGTTATGGTTTTATTTTTTTTTTTTTTTTGTTTTATTATTTGTTATTATTATTTTTTTTAAAATGATGTGCTGACGTGGAAAATTGTGGAAGCTCCAAAAGCTTCGGTTTTATATATATATATATATATATATAGATAAGGCAGGGGATATTTATGTCTTTTAGGGTCTATTTGGATTGAAAAGAGAAGAAATGAAGAGTGAAACGAAGTAAAGTAAAATTGAATAAAAATAAACTATGTTTTGGCCATCTCTCCTGTATTCTCATTTCCTCCATTCCGTTCAAACCGACATACATATATTTTTTTAAGTGACAAAAAAACAAATAAATAAAAATACCATCAAATTTCACAATCCAACGGTAGCACAAGGTCGAATCCGTCTTTGTATCCATGCCATCGCTTTTTTTCTTAGCCAAAAAAAAAAAGGGGGTAACACACCCCGCTGAACACTCTGTGCGCAATTCTCCACCACACTCTCTCTCTCTCTCTCACTCTAACTCTCAAAATGGCTCTGAACCTCTCTCTCTCAGCTCCACCCATTCGGTCCCCGCAACAACCTCTTCTCCACTACTCCGCGAAGCACACGATCGTGGTTTCCTCCGACAGACTCTCATACCCAAAGAGCACCGTGAGTAGGAGTAGGAGCAGGAGCAGAAGAGTGGTGACGAGAGTGAGGTCGAGCTTGGACATTGTGGGACCCACAGTCAAAGTGGGACAAGTTACCGAGGTCGACAAGGACACCTTCTGGCCCCTCGTTAAGGCCGCCGACGACAAGACCGTCGTCCTCGATATGTACACCCAATGGTATATTCTTCTTCTTATTTACATACCTGTACTCCTTTTTTTTTCTAAAATAAATAAACAAATGAGTCAGTGGTGTGATCACATATTCACTGTCACTTGCACTTATTATTAAAATTAGTATTTTTATTATGTAAAATATTTTGTGAAAATTTGTGCATGCAATTTTTTATTTCAATTTGTTTCATAGTGGTTTCTAGAAAAAAAATAAAAAATAATTGTTTCATAGGGACATATTTAGTGGGAATAAGTTGAGTAGAATTATAGTTAAGAAAAAAAGTGTTTACTTATATATATTTTTATTGTTATTTCTTTAAAAAAATAAGTTGGTTATAAGTAAGGAGGCTCAAAACAATCCACTGCATGCAAAAATTAATAAAAATATGGATTTAAAGTTGAAGTGGCTTGACTCTCTACCTCTTGTGCACCCCTATTTTATGCTTAAAAGTAACAACATACATAAGTCAAATAATTATGTCAAACTTCCCCTAGAGTTAATATTTTTTTTTTTTTTTTTTCTGAATAAATACTTTATTGATAGTCATCAGAGAATAATTTTGGTATGTTAGTTGGGTTGGTGAAGAAAAATAATATATATTTTTTTCTTTTAAAGTTTTTTTAGTTTGGGTGAAAGGAAAGAAAAAGTAAAATGTGAATGAGCATGTTTGTAGTACACTCTAAATTTTACGGCTCCTCGCACTAATTTACACTTTGCGAAAAAAGGGTTTGGCTCGGTCACTGCCTATTAATATGACTTTTTTTTTTTTTTTTTTTGAGGGGGTATTAATAGGACTTAAGTGCCCAAAAAAAAAAAAAAATACGACTTGAGGAACAAAATAAATATTCTTATTGATAATATTAAAGAATATCTATTTTCTATATGTACTCTTTAATATTATCAATAAGAATATCTGTTCCCCTCGATTCATGGCTGTTTTGTAAGTGTAATTTTCAGTTGATTTTGATGTTCTAAACTTGGCTTGGGAGTTTCTGAAACTGAGTTTGTTATGAGTTTCTACTTGGTTGCTGAAAAGACTGAAAAACGATGGGAAGGGAAAGGAAAAGACGGATTTTTCTTCTTAAGGAGGAAATATTAATGTTTTTTTTTTGGTATGATTTTTTGTTTGTTTGTGGATTAATTTCTTAGAAAAGGAAAAAGCTAAAGTTACCACCAATTTTCTAAAGGTAATGAATGCCAATAGTACCATTTTAGCAACATAATAAATAAATGTTTGAATTGCTTTTTTGTGTCTGGTGACACATACACATCAATTTATAAGGTTTATGTAATAATATTTGTAGTATACTTAGCAATTAGCATCACTCTCGAGAAAATTAGAGGAGAGAAATGGAAAGAAAATGGGAAGCAATATAAGGGGTGTATTCGCGTGTATTGTTAGAATGCATTTTTTGCTAAGAGTTTAACCAGGAATCAAGTGACCTATTTGAAACTTTGATTTATTTGGATTTGAATTTGATTTTTACTCTATGAATTTTGTCTGGATTTTGATCTTCAGCTTCAGTTTTTGGGTGTCTTGGTGTTGGGTAGAAAAGGGTTTGGGATTATAACTTCAATAGAATAGAATGATAGCAAAGAATACACATGGCCAACTCTGACTAGTCTATTGAGGATCGATAGATGACTCCAAAATTTTGACACTAAAAGGCTTGGTTGTTATTGTTGAGTTTAGTTTTTTGGATTTAGATCTATGTTCTAGATGGAGAAGCTAGTGTATTACTCCATGTACTTAATTATAGAATTCGGTTTGAGCAAAGATAAAGTTATTGTCACATTTAGGATCAAATGTTGGAAGTTAAATTAATTGGCATACTTGAAGATCAGTGGAGGTTGACAGTATCAGAAGGGAATGCTAGATTTCATTCATGATTTTTACAAGTAATCTTCGATCCAAACTCAATCACCTATTCAGTAGGTTACTTCAAACTAAGTTTACCTAATTCCCTTTTGGACCTGAACTGCCTTTGGACCTGAATATGTTCCATGTGAATTGTAATTGTGCAATCTATGCTGCTTAGTTTTTTCTGCTGGGAAATTATACTAGTTCTTGATATTGCTTAAAGATTGGAGGTGCTCTCAAACTTTATCATTTTTTTTCTCTCTATATGTTAAGAACCTTACCATGGAGTTTTTTAATATCAAACGGCCTCTTTAGAGGGTAATGATAGTGGTTGATTTTCCCACTTTAATAAGCAGTTTTACCACGTCAGCTGAAGCTATAGATAATTGTCCACCCTTTCCAAACGTGATTTGTATGTTACGTATGGTCATGCCTAAGGACATATAGTTTGAAGAAGATTCTTCTTTTTGGTAATCAAAAATTTCTTTGCTTAAAAGAATAACAAATTCTCATGACACATGTAACATCACAATTTCCAATTTTCCTCTTAGAATTTTATGAGGATTGAATTGTAAAAGTTTCTTCAACCTAAAAAAATCGTTGTCTGCCTATATTATGATTTTTTTCTTATCTCTACTTGTACCTGATAACAGAAACAAGGTAGTGTGTCCTGCTTTTCTGTTTGTCCGTGTTCTGTTGTCTGAATCCTGGAGTGCTCAAAGACTAAGATGTGAAAACTAGCTAAGTTTGCAATCACTGTGTAATTTTATTTAGATTATAGGATTTGCCATATTGTATGTCTTGGAAAGCTTAGGTTATTGGATTGTCACAATCTATGTTCTAACCCATTTTCCCTAGTTTTCAGCCTGTTTTGTGTGACTGAATTGCTTGTTAGTCTTTACAGATTGATGAAGGCTCCAGATAGCCTCTATGTTTTGCACTAACTACACTTGCTAAGAAAGTGGTATTTTCTGTTGGAAGATTAGAGTAGCCTTATCCTATTAACTAACTGGTGCTCTCTACACCGCTTTCTGCTATTTACATTGATGAGTGTTTTTTAGAAACCTTGATTATAAATCATACCTCCTGTTCCTGGTGTAATCATTATCATCTTCATAGGCTAGAATACAGTTTAGTGTTGTAATTCTCCAAAGTTAATCTGTTGAGAATCCATTGACGATCCCAAATTTTGGGGCAGCTTTGTTGTTGTGGAAATTTGTCTAAACTCATGCCTGATTTATGAAAGGTATAATTCGCATTTGGTTACATAAGCAGAAACTATTTTGGGAAGGATTTCTATCTTGCGGATGTCATGTCTTTTCCTAATTAGAGACTACTTTGGGATCTTCGATTCTATAGAGAGCCCCAAGATTGGGAGATAGAACAATTTGATATTTTTTGGAACCTTATACACTCTATGACCTTTACTGGTGAGGAGGGGCAAGACAACCTTTGCTGGAAGTCGACAAAGAATAAGGGCTTTAAGGTTAGTGAGTTCTATTTATCCCTCTTCTTGACCCCTAACAACCTCTATGACCTTTACTGGTGAGGGGCAAGACAAACTTTGCTGTAAGTCGACAAAGAATAAGGGCTTTAAGGTTAGTGAGTTCTATTTATCCCTCTTCTTGACCCCTGACAACCTCTTTCTGTGGAAACCTGTGTGGCACTCAAACATCCCTCCTAGAGTTGCTTTCTTTTCTTGGACTGCCACCTTATGCAAGATTTTGACCCTTGATAGATTGTGGAATAAGGTTGTACCCATCATGGATTGGTGTTATATGTGTAAAAAAAGTGGGGAGTCAGTAAACCATCTTCTTCTTCATTGTCCCATTGCCTTCAAGCTATGGTCTATGGTTTGAAACCTTTTTGGTGTGATTTGGGTGATGCCTCAAAGTGTTGCAAGTTTATTTGCATCTTGGCAGGGTCCATTTGGTAGACAGCGCAGTATAGACTTATGGCAGGCTGCCCTACATTGTGTGTTATGGTGTCTTTGGTGGGAAAGGAACAGTAGATGCTTTGAGGGGACGGAACGGTCGATTCTTGAGATTAAATCTCTCCTCCTCCACTCTTTATTTGCTTGGTGTTCTATTTTCACTTCTTTTTCTTGCTCTAATTTTTTTGTTATGCTTGATCATTGTAATTTCCGATCTTGATGTAATCCTTTCCATGCACACTCCTGGTGTACATGGGGCTTTTGATTTATGAAATATCGTTATTTATCAAAATATATACATATATATATATATATATATATATATATATAAGCAGAAACCTCATATGGGAGAACATGAGGTCTCCCACATGAGGTTTTGCCATATGGCACTCTAATTTGTATTTAGCTTCTTTAATCTTTTCTCATTAAATTTTTTTATTGTTACCCAAAAGATCAAGTTAACTTCTTTTTACTATCATCTAAAAGACGAGCTGTTGTTGAAAATTAGGCCAAATCAAACCAAACTTTATGAAAAGCCCAAGCCCACTTATTCCCTTACATATTATGACCTAAGCATGATCATTTCCCATGTGTAGATGAAAGCTAACCCACTTACAAACTCTCTTTCTCCTCCCCACGTATTGATGAAACTTGAAAGCCAAGACCTTAACTCACTTAGAAATTCTCTTCCTCTAAGCTTCCCTTCAGACTACACACACTCTTTAACTTTTTTGCAAACAATGGTTTGTAGACTGGATTCAGTGATCCGATTTGACCAAACCAACGTTCTTGCTCATTTTTCAAGTCTTAATTCATCCATTCTGCATAAACTAATAGAGATGTATAGTCAAGGAAGATACACAATCACTCTAAAAAATAAAAATAAAAAAGGAAATGTATGGCCTAACCTCTCTCTCTCTCTCTCATTTTGAGTGGTATATTAGAATTTCCCAAATAGAAGATAATATTCAATCTTATCAATGTGCTACACATTGGAAAGATTATCTACTAAGATAACGAATGTTTCTCTTGCTGTGTTACAGAAAATGTCAAATGGTATGCAATATGGCATAGTCACCAATAGTCATATTGCATTCAACTGTATTCATATTAAATTTTGAGGCGTCTGTGATGCTATGGTACTAGGTATGAAAACCAATTTGTTAATGACTTCCTACAGCCGATTAAGAAATTCACAAGAAGTTGGACCAAACTGTTTGTGATGCCTTCGAATTACTGGTGTGTGTTTTATTTTATTTTATTTTTCACAAATTCATGAAAGTGGTAGGTCCATCATAAGCATAAAGATGATCATAAATTTAGATATTGACAAACAATTGAGATACTACGATCATAGATTCTAATAGCATTTGTCCCTTCTGAAAATCTAAACAATTTATAGAATTCTAGCCATAAATATTTTGCATATAATCTATGATGCAAAAATACATTTGGTATCCCATATGATAGAAACTAGAGAGGACTACAAAAAATTTTAGTTAGATGAACACTATTTTTATTTTTATTTTTAAGTCTTCTTTTAGTATTTATTGTTTCAGTTTGAGACCAATATAATATAATTATACTTTTTATGCAAATCTTGAGACTAACATACTTTAGTCAAAATTTTCACGTGCATTGCATGGGTTTCCAACTAGTTATTATGAATGGATCCTGTACAGATGAACTAGTAATGTTCATCCAAATTAATCTGCATTGGAAACAAGGGGTCATCAGCGGCTCAAAAAGGAGTAAAAGAGGTTTGCTTATACCTTCTTCAAAATTATATCAACACTGATAAACTAATCTGACATGGTATTTCCTTGAATACAGAGACGCAGTACTTTTATACTGGCTTCTCAAAAAAAAAAAACTTTAAATTGCGTGTAGTTTGTGTAAATATAAATGAGTTTAAACTGAGTACATTTTCCTTGGTTCTGTACTATGGATATACATGGATCATGATCTGATCCACTGAGAGACCCAATTGAAACAAGCTTGATGGTTCTCTTCTGCACAACAACCGGAGTTATTTAACGTGTCTCAATATTGAAACCTCATTGGTTATAGAGCTTTTATGTCCCTCTTGTCCAGTTCTCAATCTATAAATAAATTTTAGTAAATAACTTTCCCTTTATTTCTAACTCTATCCAAACTTCTGCAGGTGTGGTCCATGCAAGGTGATGGCTCCAAAGTTTCAGGAACTGTCTCAGAAGTATCTTGACGTTGTATTTCTAAAGCTTGATTGCAACCAAGAAAATAAGGTCTGTAGTTACCATGAACTCATGTAGTTTACAATACATTGGTTTAACCTAGAGCATACACACATCCACTTACATAGATCCACACTCTATCTTATGTGGTATATCTTTTAATTGCTAGCAGCCATTGGCAAAGGAGCTTGGGATAAAAGTTGTTCCTACTTTCAAGATTCTCAAGGACAGCAAGGTTGTAAAAGAAGTCACAGGGGCCAAATTTGATGATCTAGTCCTTGCAATCGATGCTGTTAGATCTAGCTAGTAACCCATTTCTCTTCTCTTCCCAGTAAAATGTTCATAATACATAGAACTGCTTCCGCTTCAAACAATTAATTGTACTTGTATGTATTGATGATATATTTTCTTTTTATTATGAAATTAGTATTGAAAGGAGAAATGTAATCACATTCTGCTTTCAGAAAAGAGAATGGACCAAAATGGTCCTTATTTTATATTTGAAAGATGTACTAATATTAATATATTCTCAACAAAAAAAAAATACTGATATAAAAAAATTGATATGCTTGCCAAGTGGAGGAAGATATTTGAATAAAAATGCAAGTTTAATAACTTTATTTTATTCTCTTTGTAGCTGTAGGAATAACTTTCTGGTTAGAAAAATTAGCAGAGTGGATTTAGCTATATCAGGTTATCACCAAAAACATCTTTAAGAGCATCTCCAACAAGAAAGCTAAACACAAAATTCTCTCTATTATAAAGAATAAACCCACAAAATAGGTCTCCAATGGACTCTTTATACCCGGAATATTTTTTGGCTCATGAACAGTTGCTCATCAAGTCTGATGGGTTAATGTTTATTCTTCAAATGTTTTTTTTTTCTATTATAATAATCAGGTATTGATTAAAAAAATTTTGGAAAATGTGTAGTTGTTAAAAAAAGAATAAATAATGAATGAAAAAATAATATTTAAATGAGATAGAGAATGGGATAGAGAATCTGTTGGAAAATGTATTTGAAAAAGTGGGAAGTTAAAAGATAAAAGTCACTGTTCATTCTCCAAACAGTACAAAAATTTGTCTAATCTGCTGGAGATGCTCTAATGGTTCTTCAATTTATTTGGTTTGCTCTTTCGGTAGTACATCACCCAATGTTTATGAGTACGGGTGTAGGACTAAACTGTCCAATTATCAAAGGGTGGTAGACTCACTTTATTAAAAATTACAATTTCTAGTCTTCCAACTTATTATCTTTGTCTATTTATGGTTCCTAAAACTGTGGCCGCTAGATTAGAACAAATTTAGAGGAATTTTTTGAAGGAATCCTTAGAGGAGTGTTTCAAATACTCCTTGGTGGCTTGGGAAAAAGTTTGCTTACCTTTTGAGTTGGGTGGATTGGGGATTCGGAAATTGGTGTCTTTTAATTAGGCTTTATTAGGGAAATGACTATGGAGGTATGGTCACGAAGCTAATCATCTTTGGCAGAGGGTGATTGCCATGAAATATGGGGAAGGGAAAGGGGGGTGGAGTACTAAAGTTTGTAGAAGGACCCATAGGTGTGGTTTATTGCGAAGCATCAAAGAAGGATGGGAAAGCTTTTCCAAGCACTTGTCTTTTGTGGTGGGTGATGGTTTTTGTATTCTTTTTTGGCATGATAAGTGGATTGGGGATACTTCTCTCAAAACTCTTTACCCTGAGTTGTTTGCATGTTCAGCCAATAAGAAAGCTTGTATTTATGATGTTTTGTGTATTCTAGGGGATGGAAATGTTAGAGTGTGGAACTTACATTTTTTTAGGGAGTTCAATGATTGGGAGTTAGCGGCTTCTTTCTCCTTTCTTCACTTGATTCAATCTTGGATTCTTGGGGGTGATAAAAGTGACAGTCTTTGTCGAGGCCTTGATGGTAGTGGGAAGTTTGATACTTGGTTGTTCCACCATAAGATTTGGGAGGCTTCTACTTCCATTTTTCCCTAGAAGGGCATTAGGAAAGTGAAGGTTTCTAAAATGGTGGCCTTTTTTATGTGGACAGCAACTCATGGCCAGATTCTTATATTGGATAATTTTATACTTCGAGGTCGCCCTTTCGCAAATCAATGTTGTATGTGTTGTTCTAATGAGAAATCTGTGAATCACCTTCTTCTTTTTTGTCAGTTAACTCAATCTTTGTGGGTGCATATGCTTTGGCTGTTTGGGATTCATTAGGTCAAGCTAGGTTCTGTTACTAACTTATTTTTTAGTTGGCAACAATGGCTTGGAAACATAATTTTAATATTTGGAATTTGGTTTCGGGCTGTTTGTAGTGGATTGTTTAGACTGAACGTAGTTGGTGTACTTTCGAGGATACTGAGGCTTCTCTGGCTCAGTTGATTGATATGTGCCAGTGGACTCCTTTTGATTGGTCTTGGTGTTGGGGTCTCTTGGACTATTCTTCTCTTACTAAATTTATTTTGTCTCTTAGCTTGGTTTCTTGATTCATTTGTTTCTTTGTTTTTGTGTTGTTATTTGTTCATTATTGTGAACACTCTATATTCTTTTTTCTGTTTATTATCAATAACATTTCTTTCTTACCTATCCAAAAAAAAAAAAAAAATTTATGTTCATTGTTTTTTATTTTGATCTGCTCACGCTTCTTTTGGGGAAAAAAAGGGGTTAAAACTTACATATTTGAACCTTGTAAATTAGATAACATGGACTTATAAGAAAGCAAAATGATAGAAAAAAATTGAAATTCGCTCTTGCCGGTATCTATAATCAATAAATAAATAAATATATATAGATATATTTGATAACGTTGGTATCTATGATCAATATATCTTTTTTCGATAATGCTCGTTGGGACCTAATTCTTGCAAGTTTACTTCACCACTAAAACTTTTTTATTTAATATCTTTCTATCCAATTGTTTAATTAAGGCTCGTGAATTGTCGTTTTAGTCTTTATGAGTTCAAAATTTATATCATGTAATGCAATTAGAAATTGAAAGTTCAAGATTTATATCATGCAATTCAATTAGGAATTGAATGGTCAAAATTAGTAAATTATAGTTTATCCATATGATTTAATATGCAATAGGATGCAAGATGTAATGTAAATGAGGTTAAATGAGAGTTGCAAAATAGGGTGTCTATAATTTGATAATATACCTTAGGTAAATTAATATTCTTGATTACTTGTTTGGATATTAAATAGAATATTGGTCATGCCTGGTTCCTCGGACCACATACCTTGGGTAAATTAATATTTCTTGAGCAAATATCCATGTGTTAAACAGAACATCGGTTATGCCTGGCCCCTTGGACCATATGCCTTGGGTAAATTAATGTTTCACAAATTCACCAAGGATGGGACCTCGGCATATGCATCATCATGTGAAAACAAGGACTTACCCTGGGTTTTGGTTAAAGGATTCTAAAGGTACATTCATAAGGTACTCTTAAAATGAGAGACCTCAAACACCCCATTTTTCTACTAAGTGTTTTGTTTGTCTCTAAGGACTTAGACATTCCTATTGATTATACAGTTTTTAGTACCAACAAATAGTTATTTTTCTCATTTTTTACATAGGCTTAATTTATTTGAATTAACAACAATTCATTACTATTAGTATGGGTGTTCACCCTTAGAAGCATAATCAATCTAACCTCAGCAAAAGACAAAACAATAACTACAGTCAATCAGAGATAAATATTGCAGGAAAAACAAAAGTTCATAAAAGCAAAAGTTATTGTCTTTTCATTGAACAAAAGGAAAGATACATCATAAACTGTGGCAAACTACCACAACAAAAGAAAAGTAAAAAAAAAAAAAAAAAGGAGAAAAATCTATAGCTAAGCCTTGGCTAGAGGAGGGTCTTTTTTACAGGCTGGCTGGGAGACAAAAGGATTAGCAGCCTTGCCCGAGCTGGCCTTCTTCTCCTGGGCCATGACTTAAGGCTTGACCGGCTTAGACTCCTTTGTCTTGGGAGCAGCTTCCTTGCCTCGGTTAGCCTCTAGGCCCTTGGCCTCTAGCAGAGCTTTAGCTTCCTTGCCTTTGCCCTTATCCTCTGGTTGAACTTTACCCTAGTCAGCCTCCTTGCCCTTAGCCACTTCCACCCCCTAGCCTTGGTCACCAGCCTTATCAGGCCCTTTGGAGGTCTCAAAAGGGGGAAGAGAGGCTTGGGTGCTTGGAAGCTGCTCAGGAGCAGTTGTTGCAGGGGCCGCATCTACTTCGGGGCCCAGAAATGCCGTGGGAGCTTCTCGGAAGTCTGGAAGGTAATAAACATTTTCAGTCCTCCTCCATTCTGAGGCAGTAGGAACTCCAGCCAGGTTTAACGCCTTGGTCCACACCTCCTAGCAGTAGTCCCTGCAAACCTCAACCAACTCCTCAGTCAGGCGGGCCTCGGTCTCCTACACCCCGAGATCATAGAACTTCTGCTCCAAAGCATCCACAGTTGCCTTAGCTGCCCGAGCAGCCTCCTTGGCCTTCTCCAACTTTGCCTTCAGATCCACGACCTCCTGTTTGGCTGTAGCTAGCTCTATCTCAACGTAGTGGAGCTTCTTACGTTGCTCCTCAACTTGATCCTGAGCATTCTTAAGGCCAGCTTCAGCGCTCTTCCTACCCCTCTGCTCAGCAGCCAGCTTCGTACCAAGCTCATTATTCTTTTACTCGGCGGCGCCTAAAGTTTTGCTAGTCTCTTTGCGAAGATTGTTCGCAAGCTTAGCCTCGTTTCGTGCATCTTTCACCCACTCCTCGACCATAAATACCTCCTAGATGGCTTGCACAAAAACGATAACCTAGCATGAAGTTAGTAAAGCGTGTCGAGAAACTTACCAAGGCCAAGTCCCTCTTCAGGGACAGGAAGAGATCTTGTTGCCTCACGTTCTTCAAAGTAGCCATGTCCTTCGGCAACAGGAGGGGCTACTCTAGAGCGTTAGCAAGGTAGTGGGCATTTCCTCTCTAGAACTCCCTGATGATGAAGTTCCATGGTATGGTTGCGCCGTCTAGCTCCAACTGAGGGTTTCATGTAGGATTCGAAGGGTGCTCCTCAGCCACATGTCGATCCTCCTTACTCTCAGCCGATGAGGCCTTCCCTTTGCCCTTAGCCCTCTTTGGAAGATTTGGAGGAACCTTTTCATTGTAAGGGACCAACTCCACCTCCTTGTCCTTCTTCCTCTTCTTCAGATTGGCAAGCATGAAAGGGTTAACTGAAGAAGGAGAAGGAGGAAGAAGAGGAGGAGGGAGTTGAGACCCCGAGGCGTCTTTGGGCGCCGACCCCTTGGCCTTGCCCGCAAGGAGTTCACGGAAACCCCTTTTCCTCTCCAACGGCATTTCTTCTTCTTCTTCTTCCTCTGAATCGCTGGCTATACGTGCAACAATGAATCCGAAAGTACGAACACTTGAAAATCTGTCAAGCTCGTCTTTCGAATCCGAGACCTGAATCATAGGCTCTCCCTGCTCCTCTCTCCCTTCCTTGAGCTGAAATTGGTCTATCTCTGCCTCGAGTAACAAGCGCGAGGAAGCTGTCTTTTCTCTCAGAACTGCTTCTTCACAAGGAAAACGATGGGAAGATAGCTCGATTTGCATGGTGCCTTCTCGGGGTAGGAATCCTGGCATCGAAATGTCAATCCGAGCCAGCCGAGGATCACCCGCTCTGATCGCGTTGCCCACATCCTGAAACTTATCAGATAGGGGTTTAAAGTCGAGGATAAGGTGGACAACTCTCAGTTGTCTGTCTTTGCTCACAAACACCTCGGATCTTAGCACCCTGTTGAGATTTGGAATGTTGACAAAGTTGAGATTAGGAGTCACATATCTTTTATTTGCGGAAAATAGCCGAGAAGCAAAACCACAGTTAGAAAAATGAGTCATCCCTGTGCTCTCTTCTAGGTTGGGTAGTGAAGACCGTCATGTCATTCACCCAAAACGATTAGAAAGTCATCTTTCATGCCCTTGTTGGATTTGGGGAAATAAGAGATAAACCTAACATCAGAAGACCTAGACTGAAGATAATAGCTAGAGTTTGCAAGCAGATAGCACTCGTACATCCAGACAACGTCGTGCCAGGTAAGGCCCAATCTCATTTGCTCGTTAAGAGCGTCTACACTACCTAAGACTTTAAATAGGTTGGGTGCGCATTGGTGAAGGCAGATCCTATGGGCGATTAAGTAGTCCATGGTCACTCTACCCATGGGGAGCCTCATTCCCCCTTCTATGAAGCCAATAATGGGAATAACGATCTCCCATTCCTTTCTGAGGGCATGCCACTCACCTAGAAGGCAATACCGCAAAGAGACACCCCGGGGAATGTGATACAGGGCCCTAAACCCCTCCATACCTGCGGAGGTATTTACAAAATGAGCAAACCTACCCATCTAAGCAAACTAAGGAGAAAGGAAAGAAATTTTTGTGAAGAAAGAAACAAAAAATAGAAGGTTGAGGAGACTGGTCAAGGATAAGAGAACTTAAGAATAAGGGAACTTACGAAAATAATGGTAAGGGTCACTTCAGGAGCTTTTTGAAAGTTTAAAGATTTGGAAAGTGGGACAAATGAATCCCCTAAGCGCCTTATATAGGAGGCGGAGTTGGGCGGGAGTTACCCTGCCCCAAATTTCGAGGAAAAATATTAGCTGTAGGATCTCCATCTCACCGTAAGACGTGGGGGACAAGGCGCCACATGGAGCATTTAATGAGATGTTATGGATTCCGAAGCGCCGGGAACGGTTATAGGGCATGTGAAGTGACGTTATCACATGGGAAAAACAAAGATGTGTGTGGAGCCAATCACTCAGGATCAAAACCCCATTTTTCTCCTTGAATAAGAGAGAAAAACCAAAGTTTTGAGGGGCTATTATAGGATACAAAAATTTAATAAGGTAATAATGCCACATGTCATATCTAAGGCCAAGAAGGCCAATACAGTTCCGAGAAGTCCATGCACTTAGACAGTAAGGCCAGAGAGGCGAGCCATGGCCACATCAATGACACATTACCAGAGGGGGCCACACTGTAGAGGAAGAGCTTCATAGAAGGGGTTAGCTCTGATGTGATTGGAGGGATGGTAGCTGCCACCACATTTAATGCACCCCACCAAACCCACTGGCCGCATTTATGTGGAAAAAAAAACTCTTGAACAGTGCTGTCTTAGTTGCCACAACTTACAAAAAACTTGAGAGGGCATTTGATGGGACAAGCACTCGAGTAGTGGCTTACATAATCAACAAATGGAGGGTCAAGATCAGCCAAAAGAGGGTATTTTAATGTAAGAGATCCTCCAGGGATAAGAATGAGGTTCATCTGAGAATCTAAAAAGCACTGTAGCACAAAGAACTGAAATTGTAATCAAGTCTAAGAAAAATATAATCAAGAACTACTCCCCTCAGACTTTGCTGAGGAAGGATTTCTTCGCATAAAACCTATTTTTCTTTGTTTTATTTCAATCTTTAATCCATTATGAGCATTGTCCAACTTACTTAAACTTAGTTTTTAGCCCACTCTCTAAAAATTCTTTGTATTGGGCTCTTTGGGCCTTAATCCTATTACCTTGTGGGCTTAGGATCCAAAACCAGCTCCTACAAAAATTTATTGATAAAAATCATATTATATATAATAAAAAGGCAACAACTACACAAAATCTATTCAATTTGATAAAAAAACAAAATTACTTGCAAGATTGTAGGTAGGGCAGAGAGGAGAAAAAAAAAATATAGCAAATAATTGTAAAATACGTAGTAGCAATAATGAAGCACCAAAAAACTATGCGTATATATAGTGAGAATTTTAGGTTGTGAAGAAGATGATATGAACAAAAAGAAGTAGTTTAGGTGAAACTCAAATACTTTTTTTTTTTTTTTTTTAACTTTATTATTAGGAAAAAGATAACATAAGATGCAAATTTATTCCAAAAAAAAAAAAAAAAAAAAAACCTAGGAAAAAATAATGCAAGTTCTATCTTTTTTTTCCTTTTACGTTTTTTAAAGAAACGGGAAAAAAAATGCAAATTCGATATTTATTTTTTAACGTTTTTTTATCTCTCTTTTTTATTTATATTCTATCCTTAGGTAATTTTATTCTATTGGGTTTGTTGATAACATTTTAGACAGACACAACTGCTATAATTGTAAATCAAATACTACTTTCTTTCATTACTTGATTTGTCATATTTATCCAAAATATATGTATATATCTACTCTTAAAATCTAAAAATTTATTAAAATTTCTGCAATTTGGTAAAGTCACGTGACACAACCATGACGTTTAAGCCAAACTTATAATATAATAATATAATAATAATATGATTTGAGCAATAACTGATTAAATTCCACGGTAGAATTTTACTTGATTAATAAAACTTAACGTTGCTGACTTATGTTTGCAACATCTTATAAGTAGTAGTAATTATTCACATTTGACAAGTAGGAATGGCAACGGGTCGGGTTCGGGCCGGGTTTTTTCATACCCGTACCTGACCCGCGGGCCAGGACCCATGGCCCGGGCCCGGGCCGTTTATTAAACAAATTTTTTTACCGGGGCCCAGACCCGCCGCGCTAGGCCCCACCGGCCCCGCCCAGCCAGGCCACTTTAGGGCCCAATCTTCAACCCCTAACAGTGGCCCAATCAATTAAAAAAAAAAATTGTTTTCCTGAGGAAAAAGAATCACAGCAATGTAGCACAAACAACAAATCCAAATGAATCTCAAATCAAATCCGCCATAACCATTCAAATTTCCTATTCACAGAAACCAAATACATTTGAAATCAAAATCTAAAACAAGTACATGCAAGGAACATCAAATCTTAATAACAAAATCTAAATCCCCAAACCCATAGGTTAAACAAAGAGAATCTAAATCCCCAAACCCATTAATCAAATAAAGAAAAAATGGAAGAAGAACATCAAAAACCATTGCTGTAAATCACCGTGGTTGTTCATCTTCGTCTTCGACTCTCCGTCTTCGTCTTCGTGGGTGAGATTGCAGAGGCTTTACGGCGAGAATCTTAGATTTTCGTCTTCGTCTTCTTGGGCAAAGAAAGTGAGACTGAGAGGCTGAGAGCATGAGAGCATGAGAGAGGCGCGACTGACAGTTGGTGGCTAATGGTGTGAGACATGAGAGGAGAGTGAGTGAGAGTGGGAGAGGAGAGTGAGTCAGAGTGGTGAGTTGAAGAGAGAGATGAGAAGTGACTGAAGTCTGAAGAGATTGTGAGGGTAAGGTATTTTAGGGTTTTATCAATATATATATATATATATATATATATATAAGAGGGTATTTTAATGTAAGAGATCCTCCAGGGATAAGAATGAGGTTCATCTGAGAATCTAAAAAGCACTGTAGCACAAAGAACTGAAATTGTAATCAAGTCTAAGAAAAATATAATCAAGAACTACTCCTCTCGGACTTTGCCAAGGAAGGATTTCTTCGCATAAAACCTATTTTTCTTTGTTTTATTTCAATTTTTAATCCATTATGAGCATTGTCCAACTCAATTAAACTTGGTTTTTAGCCCACTCTCTAAAAATTATTTGTATTGGGCTCTTTGGGCCTTAATCCTATTACCTTGTGGGCTTAGGATCCAAAACCAGCTCCTACAAAAACTTATTGATAAAAATCATATTATATATAATAAAAAGGCAACAAATACACAAAATCTATTCAATTTGGTAAAAAAAAAATTACTAGCAAGGTTGTAGGTAGGGCAGAGAGGAGAAAAAAAGAATATAGCAAATAATTGTAAAATACGTAATAGAAATAATGAAGCACCAAAAAACTGTGTGTATATATAGTGAGAATTTTAGGTTGTGAAGAAGATGATATGAACAAAAAGAAGTAGTTTAGGTGAAACTCAAATATATATATATTTTAACTTTATTATTAGGAAAAAGATGACATAAGATGCAAATTTATCCAAAAAAAAAAAAAAATGTAGGAAAAAAAATGCAAGTTCTATCTTTTTTTTCCTTTTACGTTTTTTAAAGAAACAGGAAAAAAAAATGCAAATTCGATCTTTTTTTTAAACGTTTTTTTATCTCTCTTTTTTATTTAAATTCTATCCTTAGGTAATTTTATTCTATTGGGTTTGTTGATTACATTTTAGACAAACACAACTGCTATAATTGTAAATCAAATACTACTTTCTTTCATTACTTGATTTGTCATATTTATCCAAAATATATGTATATATATCTATTCTTAAAATCTAAAAATTTATTAAAATTTCTGCAATTTGGTGAAGTCACATGACACAACCATGGCGTTTAAGCCAAACTTATAATATAATAATAATATGATTTGAGCAATAACTGATTAAATTCCACGGTAGAATTTTACTTGATTAATAAAACTTAATGTTGCTGACTTACGTTTGCAACATCTTATAAGTAGTAGTAATTATTCACATCTGACAAGTAGGAATGACAATGGATTGGGTTCAGCCGGGTTTTTTCATACCCGTACCTGACCCACAGGTCAAGACCCATGGCCCTGGCTCGGACCCGGCCCGTTTATTAAACGAATTTTTTTACCGGGGCCCAAACCCGCCGCGCTAGGCCCCACTGGCCCTGCCCAGCCAGGCCACTTCAGGGCCCAATCTTCAGGCCCTAATAGTGGCCTAATCAATTAAAAAAAAAAATTGTTTTCCTGAGAAATATAGTAAGTGGTTGTTCGTCTTCATCTTCGTGGGTGAGATTGCAGAGGCTTTACGGCGAGAATCTTAGATTTTCGTCTTCGTCTTCTTCAGCAAAGAAAGTGAGACCGAGAGGCTGAGAGCATGAGAGAGGCGCGACAGTTGGTGGCTAACGGCGTGAGACATGAGAGGAGAGTGAGTGAGAGTTGGAGAGGAGAGTGAGTCAAAGTGGTGAGTTGAAGAGAGAGATAAGAAGCGGCTGAAGTCTAAAGAGATTGTGAGGGTAAGGTATTTTAGGGTTTTATCAATATATATATATATAAGAGGGTATTTTAGTAACTATACATATATATTTAATCAGGTCGGGCCGGGTCCGGGTTCGGGTCGGATTTTTGTAAAAACCCGGACTTGCTTCGGTTTTTTTTTTTTTTTTTTTAAACCCAAACTCTATTGGCTTTTAATTGTTATGATTTTTGTTTTTATCCACTTAGAAATGTAGTAAGTGTAATTCAACTTTAAAATCAAATTAAGATTTTTATTCACTTATAAATTGTAATTGAAGAAAAATTATATCTACTTAGAAGTTAGAGTTGAAAAAAACTTATATATATTTTTTCTTAAAATCTAAAAATTTAAGAAAATTTTTATAATTCGGAGTCGCCATTTGGCGTAACTATAACCTCCTCTACATCCAACTTTTATTTTATATATATATGATATAATTCGATACGATATGATATTCCTGGTATCCACCATCAAAGGCCCTAAATGACCGCTCAGTAATAAAAGGAGGTAGGGGAGCAGAGACAGGCAGGAGAACAAACCCTTTATTACAAAGGGGATCAAAATTGTTAAGTGTTATCATCCTCACTTCACGACGTCTTGTGTTCGACAAAGCAGAAGGTATGTCTCAGAAAGTAAACCATTACAAATTTCCACTGATTGTCTGCAGTACGCCCGAAATTTCTAACCTTTTATTTATTTTTAATTTTCTATGTAAAGCTTTGCTTTCTGTTTAATTTCTTGTCTTGGATTTTTCTTTCCTGTAAGAATTTATCAATGTCTATCATTCAAAACCCATAGAATTATTATTTTTATTTATTTATTTTCAATTTGTTAATTTCCTATGGCTTCGTTCTTATTTTGGGTAATATGAAATGGAGTATTGTGATGTTTCTTCTATTAGCTGAATTTCTTAACAAATATGATATGTTTAATTTTGTACAGACGGCAAGTGTGGAAGTTTTTGCAAAACTAGTGTAGTGGTTATGGTGAAAAGCAATTAAATGGTATGCTTTTTATTTCTTTACCTATTTTTCAACACCAATAGTTATTATAGTGCATATTTTATGAATACCTGATTGTGTAACATATGTGATCGGTCTTGTTTACGAGATTGCAATTACAATAACTAGACTAATTCAACTTGTTTGTTTCATTGCTAGTCCCAACACATGTTTATTCCATCCATTGAGAGTAATTGCAAGCTTGCTAGAAAATTAAGAATGGGGATGGATTTTTGACTGACACAAGACTGGTAAAATATGTGTGTATTACACTATTACTTTAAAATGATTCTCCAACTTTTATCTCCAACCTTCCGTGATTATGTAGATCAGCATATTTGTCCCAATATCTCAGTAGAGGAGAATACTTTGTTGGGTGTGTTGCCAAGTGAGAAGGAAACATATCCACATGTTCAAATGTCATTTCTTAACACCTTAAGTTTTTGGGATAATTGGTAATTCATAATATTAGAGTAGGAAATCCTAGGTTCCAAAATTGTCTCCACCCTACCTCTCATATATATATATATATATATAATAATAGTAAATCACGTGTTAGGCCCCACTTATTACAAGTGAGTTGGGGACTGTTAGATTATTAGTTAAATAATTAAATTCATTATTTCCATACAGCTTAAACTTTTGGGACAATTTTTATATTCTTGAAAATGAGCTATAGTCATTCTGTAAACATTAAGGAGGCATATAGATTTTGTCCCCACGAAGGGATAAATCAGTTGCAATTAAGAAAATAGATGAAAGCAACTTTCAAATGATTGGAGAAATGCATTCTTATCTTCCATTTTTTTCCAAGACCTAGTTGGAAAAAAAAATAAAAATTCTCCAAAATTAATCCTTGGGAAGAAGAATCTAGAAAAATTTGTGAAAGTCCAAAATTCATGGATGACTAAAAACTTTTGGCTACATGTTACCAATGGAGCTGCTTGAATAAGATAAGTTTTGGAGTGAGGATTAATAATATCCTACATGTAAATTAGATGACGAAATCTTTTTTTTTTTTTTTTTTGATAAGTAAGAATGATATACATACAAAAGGCTACTCTATGCATGAAAAGCACAGACTAAACCCAAAAATTACAAGAAGAAAAAATGGAGAAAATACATAAAAGAAAACCAAGTAACAGATTAATTACAAAAGAGAAAGAGAGCTAAGAAAAGAAGGCAGAGAATCACTAGTCGTGAGTCCTCAAGTCTGAGACCAATTAAAAAGAGTTCTATTGAAAGAAGCAAGCATTTGATCACCGGAACTATCTAAATCCTCAAAAGTACACTGATTCCATTCCTTCCAAATACATCATAATATGCACAACAGAACTAAATTCCAGATTTGAGACGAATGCTTCCCCAACCAATTCCACTAGCCAAAAAGCAAATCTGGAATCAATCTAGGTATGACCCATGACAATCCAAAAGTTATAAAAACAAAGCTTCATAACCGATAAACCATCTCACAATGAAGAAGTAAGTGGTCTACCATCTCCCCACAGTGTCGACACATAATGCACTAGTCCACAAAATCCAAGCCCCTCAATCTTAGGTTATCACACGTTAGGATCTTATTCCAAGCTACACACCAAAAAAAAAAAAAACGCCTAGGGGCCTTAACTCTCCATATACCTTTCCAAGGAAAGACAACTGAGGGAGAATCCCGCAACTTGTTATAATACGACCAGATGCCAAAATCCCCATTAGGCTTCAACTTCCATCTCATCCGGTCTCCAACATCCATTGAAGGAGTATTGGCTCCCAAGATACGAAGAAAATGCAGCCCTTCATCCATCTCCCAATCATTAAATTTCCGAATAAAATGAACATCCCAAACTCTTCTATCCTCCGCCCCCTGCCTTGACAAAGAAGCTTCTACAGAGACCTCCCTGTCAATAGCAATTCTATACAGCCTCGGGAAAGCCAATTGCAAAGGTTGATCTCCATATCACCCATCCTGCCAAAATCTCACTCTATTCCCCAACCTAACAACAAACTGAACATTTTTGCTAAAATCCTCCCAGCCCATACAAATACCTCTCCACAAACCACATCCATGAACTTCCCTACCTAGCTTAGAAGTCCATCTCCCCCACACTTCCCCAAACTTTGAAGCTACCACCCTCCTCCACAACCGATTCTCTTCTTTCCCAAACTACCACAGCCATTTCCCCAATAAGGCCTTGTTGAAAGTAGCCATTTCCCCAATAAGGCCTTGTTGAAAGTAGTAAGTTTTCATATACCCAAACCACCGTTGGCTATAGGTGCACAAACTTTATCCCATCCTACCAGATGAGTCTTGCTATCACCCCATAGAAAATCCCTTTGCAACTTTTCAATCCTATTAGCCACATAAGTAGGAATGGTGAATAGTGATAGAAAATAGGTAGGAAGACTAGATAACGTACTGTACCTTTCATTCTCATACCCAATAGCAAAATTCTGTTGGGCAGACAGCTGGAATTTGGGAATGATAATATGATATAATTTGCTGCTGTTTCTATTTCTGAGTGATTGTGTTGCTTGAAGTGAAGGTGGGAAAGTGTTGGATCCTGCAATTATTGTTGAGAAATGAGAAGCCTTCCATGCCATTTCCTTTACCATTTGCAAAACCTGTAAAATGTTTTCCTTTGGAGGTAAAGCTGCAGATGGATATTTCTACAACTTTCGCCCATTTCACCTCCACTTACAAATGGTTCATATCCCAGACTCGTCCTTAGCGGAGCAGTTGGTGCACTTGCAAAATGGGCCTTTGCAGAGGGTTTCTTTGGGGCACGTAGAGTCTGCCTCTCTGGCAAGTCTGCTTCTTGAAGCTTTGAAAATGGGTGCCAGATCTTTGAGTTTCTTGATGGCTATTTTGGTTTGTTTTGTATTCTTTATTTTATTTAACTATAGTTTTTGGTCATGCTGGTTTATGTACTTTTCTTAGCCAAAAAAATGCTCTAGATCATCAATGCAGGAGCATAACCAAAAGTTATTTCAATATTTCATTTTTGATTTTCAATGGATAATTTCAGATTGTAATGTAGTTATTTGTTTAGTTTGGATTGGTATCTAAGTTTGGTTAGGATTAGTTGTTCATCGTTATCCTTTGTTTAGGATTATTAAATTAGTTTTTGAAATTGTTTAGGATTTGTTTAGGAGAATTTATCCTTATCATTGTGACTCCTGAAAGTTGCATATAAAGCTCCGAATGATTTCTTTTGTATTCATAGACTATGATTATTATTATTCAGATTATTTGCAAAAATTGCATTGTGTTTGTTTTGGTGTTGAATCCAAACACCTTAGGTGGGAACTCTAAGGTCTATGGTGGGAAGCCTAGGTTGTCCTACATCAATCATGCACTATTAGGTGTTTAGTATTTTTCCATTTTTGGGAAAGTTTTATTTTTATAGTTAAGGAATGCTTGTGGAAGCCTCAAACCATATGACTTTCATGTTGAATGCACTAAGTTGGCAAATTTTTACTTTTTTTAGAGAACTGTTACTTCCTTAATTGAAATGTCCTTTTATACTACTTCAATTAATGTGTGTTTCTTTTTTGTTTTTTTTTTGTTTTTTTTTTTTTTTTTTTTTTTTTGTTTTTGTTTTTTGTTCTTCCTCTACCTTCTTTTCATTCCCTCAACTTGAATCAACTCACTTTTTTTCACTAGTGCATTAATTGCTCTCCTCTGAACATGACCAAACATCTCTAGCTAGTCTCTTTCATCTTTAAGCGAATTCCTCATTTCAAAATCCTGTCTTTCCTTGAATTTTTACTTATCCACCATAACATTCTCATTTTAGTTACTATACTCATTTTATGAAGAGAACAACCCAACATTCAGTACCATAGAGCATACCTGGTCTTATACTAGTCTTATAAAATGTCTCTTTAACTTAATAAGTCTTCTACAATCACACGTACTTCTGATGTGCTTTTCCACTTCATTTATGTCCTCTTCAAGCTCTCTCCATCTTTATAAAGTATTGATCTAAAGATATCAAAAAGGATCTTCAAGCTCTCTCCACATCAAATTTTTAAATCTAATTTCAACATTCTTTGGTTTTTCAGCATGCTTTTACTCAAGGTTCTTTTGGCTGGCTTTGCATGATATAGTTACTGGTTTCTGTTAAAAAGATACACGAGCCAGACATATAAGGGGCTAAAATTGGAATTTCCCATTGTGAGATATCTACAGTTTTCAGCTGAGATGCGGCTTCTATGGTGATGTTCTGTGTTTTTGCATAACAGCTTTGAAAGAATGGATAATCTGTGTCATGATTGCAGTTTTACTAGAAGTTTGTGGTGCAGGATTGCAGTAGTTGGTTTTCTGATAGAAAACCTGATGATTAAACATGAAACTTATATGGGTGAAGGAGTAGCTAAGAGGCAAGGGTCTAGATTTCTGATTCTTAAGATGTCTTGGGCTGTTCAGATGTAACATATTTGGTTGAAGAGGAATGCTCACAATCATGCTAAATGCAGTAGATTGAGAATTATACTTTCAATTTGTTGCTGAGTATGAATTTTGTTGGTCTGTTTGTGTTAGTTTAGCAGTAGGTGTTTGTGCATAGGTGCTGCTGTTGTGTTCTTTGGCGTTTGTACTTTCTGATCATTGTACATGCAATACATCATGTACAATGATCATTTATTTAAAAGCTGAACAAATGAATAAGATTTTTAAGGTCAAATAAATAGGCATCTGGTTACAATAATGTTTAGTTTATTGAGTGAGATAGAATAAGAACATGATGTATTGCATTTCTTTTTTCAGATTTATAGGGAAAAATATATTAAGATTCTGTTATAAGACACCTTGCATTCTTTCAATATAATGTTACACAAGATATAATTATATGGACTAAATGCTGTTTATTAGACCTGATTGATACTGTTTTATTTGAAACTAGAGGAAAATAAACTAGAATGGGTCTATGCAACAATAGTAAGATGATAAAAGCATTATCTATGCAGCCCAATTCTTTTTCAAATTCCTTTGGCATATATATATATATATATATTTATTTATTTAACTCACTGGTCTAAGCTTTGGTAATGATGAAACTTTAAAACAATTGCATCATTTTCTTTGCAAATGGAGCTTAGTGGCTATGCGTATTAGGCAAACTCATACAAACAAAAGTGATCCTTTCGAATAATTCTTATAAAATGCAAAGAAGTTGTAGCCAAAATTACTACTGATTCAGGTGGCTTGTACATTAGGTTTTAACTGATTTGGCTTCAGGTTTTGTAACATAAACGGGGTTAGATTCTGAAAAGTTTTTTATGGACGCTCCATATCAGAATACAACACTACCTGAGTTGGATGAACCAGTTCCTAATGAGAAGGCCATGGATTTGTGCACAGAAGACCTTGGCTGTGTGGAGAGGATAAAGGAGTTGCACGATTACCTCGACATGGTAAATTTCTATTTTTAGTTATTTATTTGCCAGCCCTTTTTTTTTCTTTGCTTTTTTGTATATTAGTTACTTAAATGTCTGTAATTTTTGCTCCTCTTTTATTGTTCAAGTTATTTTTCTAATTGTGCTTTTTATGTTAATAGCTGGTGAACATTTTTTCTATTTTCTAAATTCACGATTAATACTCCCCCTCCCCCACTATCTAACTATTTAAAAAAACAGGATTAATACTGAGTTGATCCCATGACATAACCATAAAAGTTTAATTTGTAATGGGACCCACATGTGAAGTTCAATTGAAGTAAAAGTTGTGTGCTTTTAACTGTGTAGTTATATATGTCCTAGTTTTAAAACACTGTCCAATTTACGTACTTATCTCGATTCCCTTTTCCCAATTCCGGGCTAAATAGCATACTGTATAGAACAACTCCAATGAAATTTTTTTGGGGGTGGTTTGGGAAATGATACAAAACGTCACTTGGTGAATTGGTCTAAGGTATACTCTCCTATCTAGTTTGGGGGTCTAGCAATTCGAAATTTGAGATACTTTAATGAAGCGCTATTGGGAAAATGGTTGTGGAGATGGGGTCTGAGAGAAAAACATTATGGAGAAGGGTTGTAAGGGTTAAATATGGAACCGAGGAGGGAGATTGGTGCTCTAATTTTGTTCCAAGTTCCTATGAGGTGAGTTTATGGAAGACTATTAGTAGTGGTTGGTCTACTTTTTCCTGTTACATTCAGTTTGAGATTGGAGATGGGGCTAGATTGAAATTCTAGAATGATGTTTGGTGTGGGGATAATCCTTTGAGCATGTGTTTTCCAGAATTATTCAAAATTGATAATGTTGAGGAGGCTTATGTGGCTGATCTCATGCAGTTTCCTAATGTGGTTGTCTATTAGGACTTGGAATTCTTGCGAGCAATTCAGGATTGGGAATCAGAATCCTTGTCTATTTTTTGGGATATTATATATGGAGTCTCATTGAGGGGTATTGGTGAGGATAAGATGAGTTGGACGCCTGCTAAGAGTTGGGGATTTGAGGTGAGCAATTATTATTAGGCTTTGTTGGGTGTATGTAATCAGTCCTTCCTTTGGAGAAGTATTTGGAAGCAAAAGGTTCATTCTAGAGTCTCGTTTTTTGTTTGGACTGCAGCTTTGGGAACTATTTTAATTTACAAAGAGGAAGATATTGATTCTAGAATGGTGTTATATGTGCAAGAGTAATGGAGAATCAGTAGATCATCTTTTATTACATTGTCCTATCGTTTTTGTGTTGTGGTTTATGGTGTTCACTTTGTTTGGTATATACTGTGCAAGCAAAGACTGTGATTGAGCTCCTTGCATGTTGGCAAGGAAAATTTTGGTCATCATCGTAATGGTGTTATCTGGATGGCTGTCCCTCATTGTTTGATGTGGTACATTTGGTGGGAGAGAAACAACCAGTGTTTTGAAGATTCTGAAAGGACAAGAGCTGACTTAAAACTTTTCTTTTTTAAAACACTATAGGACTGGATGTCTATCATAGGAAGTCATTCCATTTTTTCAATTTATGATTTGATGGATGCTTTTAATTTGTGTATTTGATTGTTTTGGTCCCCTACTGTATACTTGGTTGACTCATTTTTATGACTTTGAATAAAATTTTCTTTACTTATCAAAAATAAATAAATTTGTTCCTCTTTCCCCATTTTACCTATAAAAAAAGAAAAGAAAAAGAAAGTTATGGTCAATTTTGTATTCAAAGACAAATGTGTAATTTTTGTAATTCCTATGAATATAGGATATTTTGGCAATTTAGTTGAGTTTATAATTTTAGAGGAAATCCTAAGTATCTTGGGTTTTATTTTCTCTGTGTCGAAGTTAGCATTTTATAAGTTTTTAGATTACTACTCAAACTTTAAATCTAAATAACTTAGACACAAGCTTCTTGTTGTATGCCTTGCCTTAGGTAAAGAAGATAGGGAAGCCAGGTTGCTCTGAAGAAGTGCTGGAGGTTGCCTTGAGTTCTATATCCTCACTCATCAACCTCCTAACCGTTGCCTCTACACCAAAACTCCATGCCTCACTTTGACAAGAGAGTATCTCTTCCAGTCTCATGCACCCTATGTGAGACTGACATGTGGATCCTAAGCCTATGGGACCCATATGTCAGTTTTACATAGGACGCATGAGATGAGCGCATTTTTTTTTTTTTTTTTTTGAGAAAGGATGAGCGCATTTTCAAAATTTCACCAATTTGACAGGTTTTTATTTTGTTTGTAATGTTACTTGGTATGAGGAAGAATCTGCTCTTAATCCTATTGCATTTGGGCCTTGACGTCCACCTGTTATGTAATTAGTAGAAGAGATACCCCAGATGTAAATATGTGGCAATGTAGCGCATTTATGCAGTTAAATATAAGTACAATGTATTTATATAAAAATAAATAAATAAAAATAAAGATATGCTTAAGTATCCTACAAAACAAGCTATGTCCAATAACTTTCCCACTTGCAAACTTTTTTATATTTTTATTTTTTCAAATCAAGCAAAATCCCTAACACGTAGATGTTAAGATCCATTTTCTTTACAAGTTTCATTTTTAGGTATCCAGCAAGATCTTCCTGATATCTCATAGGAATAGAAAATGGCTTTGTTTGTTGGTTTGAAAATTTCTGACCAAATCCCACAAAATTTGTGAAAAGTAATAATTATCCTAGGTATACATCCTTCTTTTCACAGTATGTAGGTTCTACAGCTTTATCAGATCTACACACTGTGGGAGGAAAGATATATATGCTTCTCCATGATAATGTTGTATTGCAACTAATGAAGAGTCGAGTTTTTCCCTCTCTTCATGGGGTTGTTCTTCCATTGTACGATACAGAAGGCGCCATCACGTTCCTGAGACACATTACTTTCCTATTGTGAATTGTAATACTTTATGGTCAAAGATTTACCAAGGTATAACTAACCAAACAAATTAGTGATTAAATTAGACAGGGTTACACTTGCCTTTTCGATTGATTTTTTGCAGGGTTAAATTGTTTATGGTCTCGCCAACTGATCGGATGGTCTAATGGCACCTCCCTAGGCACCTATAGGGGTTGAAGGGGACAGGAGGGGTCTGGGTAGTAAGTAGGATATTCAAAACATGTTAAAATAAAATATTATGGCCTCTTTTTCCTTTTCTATTACACGATGATGATAGTGGGTAATGGCCATTACATTATAAATTGCACTCTTGTAAGATAGTGGACCAAAACCAGAGATTAATTGTAACCACAAAATAAGCCTTTTTGTTTGTTAATTTTGTCCCTTATTGCAACTAATAGAAGATGAGAAATTCCACACGCTCATTCGATACAATTTGAGGGTTAAAATGATAAATTTAAGTGAGATTTTTGTCACACTCCGATATGAGATGAACCAGTATGCTAAATACCAAGCAAGATATTAACACGAACTCACTACAAGGAGTATAAATTTTTTTTTTTTTTTTTTAATTTCTCGCTTTTAATAATCTTAAAAGAACTAACAAGTTAACAAATTATATTTCGTTGCTTTGCTGATTCCTGCTCGAAAATTTCTATAACATTATAAACGTACTCCTTGTTTACTCAAAATATATGGATAAACTTGTCCATTTACGGGAAGTGATAGTAACCAGAGCTTCTTTTAAACTGTTTATACAAAACCATAATATCATGTGGACAAAATTACCCTAATACAATGGAAGACTATTTATACATATATATCAATTTTGCTATATATACACAAAATAGTAGGATAACTATACAAAACTAGCTCCATGTACAAAAACATTGTTTCTTCATGCTGTGGCTCTTGGCTGCACTAAAGAACTTCCTACAAAACTAAGCAATCAAATTTCTTAGGTAAGGGAGGCATGATATGAAGATTTAATAGTATGCATGAATGCATGGTAAACAAAACATTTCCATGTGGACATGACTTGCTTATAAAGAGTTCATGCTAAAAGGATTTCATGAGCTTTTTGAACATATCAATACTATACGGGTAAACATAATATATGATAAATTGTAAGGGCATAATATTTACTGCTAAATTCTAAACATATAGCATGATTCCATTATATATAAACATAACATGTTCCTTGATCTGTTATGAAAAAAAGCATACTCATACTGTTACATAATATAGCAAAACTATATCAAACATGTAATTGTACTTTATCTTTGAAATTTGGCCTCTCGTGACCTAATAGGTGCCAGTCTTCAAGGTACACAGTCCTCTTGTGGCCTAATGGTTGCCAGTCTTCAAAGATCTGAAGAGCCTCTCATGGCCTAATGGTTGGTAGCCTTCATAGACTTGTCAATCCCCTTATGACTTAGGTTGCCATGTCTACAAGGAATACAACTCCTCGTAGCTTAAAATGTTGATAGTCTATAGGGAATAGAACCTCTAGAGGCGTAAAGTTTCCAGTCTACAAGGATCACTATCGCCTCTTGACCTATGGTATCAGTCTTAAAGGCCATCACACTCAAAACAGTTCTTTGTTTCTACAATGAATCATGCTTTTATCTTTTAATCTCTCTCTTGGATTACTAGGCTAAAGTTCATAGCATATCCACAACTAAATTCTAAATAGTTTCATCACTAAAACTTCTCAAAATGTAATCCCGATCAATGCATATTATCCTTTATAAACAATATCAAAAGGAGTTTACTAAAAGCATTGCATTGAACCTTTTATAAACAATATCAAAAGAAGTTTGCTAAAAAGTAGTGATAAAAATCATATATGTGTGCTAAAAACATGGACTATTAAATTTTCATGGAATAATCCCTACCTCAATTAGCAGCTAAGTACCAAGAGTCTCAAGCAGTGTGTGAACTTTTCCTATGCTCCCCTACTCCTTGAAATAAATAGCAAGAGCTAATTAACACTTGACTTAAAAACCTTAGCTTTTGATTTAATTCCAAGCTAACTAGCTGCTCTAAGCCCTTACTAAACCCCACACAATATGTTCCAAGCATCCCAAATGCACCCAAAACATCCAAAGACATGCAATACAATCAATTATACATCAACTTCCATAACAATTACATTTGCACATGACTTATCAAGAAAACTAGATTTTTTTTAAACTTTACGGCTAAATCCTGCAACTTTAAACATACTCATACAATCGCACATGCATACAAAACTCAACGGCCAATTTCATGTTCAACATGGGAACTTTTATCATGTATTGAATCATGCTTTAGAGCTAAGTTTGATCTTAAATGTCAAAGCTACCATAATCATTTGGAAAATTAGGCCACGGTAGTTTTTTTTTTAAAAAAAAACACCTTATAAAATTGGGCCACTTAAAAGAAACTAAACTATCAATTTCATATATCCTAAAAGAGAACCTTCCCAAATTAAAAGTTCAGCAAAAGGTGAATTCCGTAACTAAGGGCATATAGCCTATACGTGCAAGTTAGGTTTAGGAAAAATGAATATGCTTGTGTGCTCTAATCCTTAACGGTGCATCTAAACATCATTCTTGTAATATGCTAAAGATGAAATTTTGTAATGAGGACAAGGAATAAAAGCATTAAGAGAAATGAGCAAGAGTGACAAAGTGATTTACATGGAAAACCCTAAGAATAGGGGTGAAAAACAACGACAGGATGAAGGACTTTGTGTCCTTATCCCTGTAAAACTATGTAATATTTATGGGAAGAATGCTTTGTTATACATTATTCTTGTACACATTTTCTTCTCTATTGCTACCCTTTTTCTGCTCTCTTTTCCCAACCCAAATTTTCTGATCCCCCTTTCTATGCTCAACAACATTCTTCTCTTATAGTACGAGGAATGTTGCTAGTTGTACAGGGACAGATGTCCCAACCCCATTGCTCACCATAAACCCTACGACAACTATCATAGTACTACCCTTTAGGTGGAGGAGAGAGAAAGTCGTGTCTACCAAGGTAGTGGGCTAAAAGGTGGCTCTACACATCATGAAGGACAACAGGAGAGGGAGAGGGAGGAGCTAGAAAGGTGGAGAGGGTTACACATGTCCCAAAGCAGTGGTCCAAGCCTATACTAGCCAATGAGGGGCACACTATAGCATCTAACCAGAGGGGGGCTGGGTTCTCTCTCATGTAAAATCTCGGTGTCCAAACTACACTGAGAAGAGCATGGGGGCTTGAGGATGGGCTGCAAATCGTGGAAGTTGGGTCGAACCTATTTTAGTTCAAATTTGACTCTAAGTTTGAGTTGGTTCGGGTGTTGAAGGGAGGACCATGGACATTTGATAATCAAGTTCTTTTGATGCACAAATGGCAACCAGGGATGACTGCAAAGAATGTTCAGTTCGATATGGTTTCTCTATGGGTGCAAATATGGGGAGCTCCTTTTGATATGGCTTGCCCAAAAGTTGTGGAGGTAGTGGGCAGATGCATTAGGGAGGTTGAAGAAGTTGAGAAACGTCGAAGACAAGATTTGCAGAACCTGTTCATGAGAGTGAAGGTGGCCATTCCAATATCGAAATCAATGCGGAGAGGAGGTTTCCTAGCAAGGTCTAATGGTAAAAAGACTTGGGTGTCTTTCAAATATGAGAGATTACCAATATTCTGCCATCACTATGGGCTATTAGGGCATGATTTGAAGCACTGTGCCAATTATTTTGCAGCCACTAGAAATAAGAAGGAAGTACCATGTCAATATGGGGAGTGGTTGAAGACTTGAAGGTGAGTGGAGGAAGACAGATGGCCAAAGGAGGGAAGGATATCCGAGTCAATCAGGTGGTGGATGAAGGAGGCCAGATTTCAATCGGTCAAGGAGTGGCAGTGGAGGAGGAACAAAACAAGGAAAACCCTAGGGATCACGTGGAAGCTGAAAAAAGGGAGGGCGGAAATCTAGGGATGGTTATAGAATGTGTGATTAATGTCCCTAAAATCATGGAGGCGATTGATACGATTTTGGAGGGGAAGGAGCCGGATTGCATGGGCAACAGCTCACAGAATTTAATCCACGTAAATATAGGAGATAAGGGAGGCGCTAGGGTGCACGTGCAAACTAACGTAATGAAGGAGGATGGTGCGCACGTGGAAGATAGGGGGTGTGATGGGCCAAAAAATTTAAAAAATAAGCCCACTTGGACTAGGTTGGCTCGTATGGTTGATGGGCAAGAAGTACTCACCCAACAGAACTCTGTAAAGTTGGGTAAGAGAGGTTTGCCTCAGTGGGATAAGCAGTCTGTATCAGAGGAGGAGGGGCATACAAGAAAACGTGAGAAGCTTCATGGAGGAGAAATTGAAAAATGAGCGGCTGGGGTGCGGGACCACCCCCACCGGGCACAATGAGAGTGTTAAGTTGGAACTGCCAAGGGCTTAGGAACCCTTGGACAGTTCGAGGCCTTCGTAAACTTATGAGGGAACAAGCTCCCAAGGTGTGTTTCTTAATGGAGACTCGCTTAGACAAGGAAGGGTACAAAAAACATTGCAAAGAATTACCGTTTTAGAATAAATTGATAGTTAAGAAGCCAGATTCAAGAGGGGGTTTGGTGCTTCATTGGAAATCAGAGGTGAAACTGGACATGGTAAACTATAACAACCATATTTTGGCTAAAGTTGTGGAAGAGGATGGCTTTGAGTGGTATTTAACAGGCTTTTATGGCTGGCTTGAAGCTAGCCAAAAACACAAATCTTGGGCTCTCTTATCACGCCTAGCTACATTGGTTGAAGGGCCATGGTGTTGCATTGGAGATTTTAATGCTATTCTACTCTCCTTTGAAAAGCAAAGTAAGCATCCACCACCGTACAAGCAGATGGAGGACTTTGGTTTGGCACTGGAATCGTGTAGGTTGGTTGATATAGGTTTTCGTGGCTACCCCTTTACTTGGAATAACAAGAGACCTGGGGATGCTAACACAAAGGAGAGGCTGGATCGGGCAATAGCAAACTCGGAGTGGAGGGAGAGGTTTCCAGCTAGTACACTCACACACTTATTTTCTCATGCTTCGGATCATGCACCACTTTTATTACAAACCATGACAGACCACGGGTTGAGAGGCAGAGGGGCGAATGACTTTAAATTTGAAGAGGCATGGTTATTATAGGATGATTGTGAAAGAATGGTGGTTGATTCGTGGACTATTGGGCATACAGGGGCAGGTTCGGCCATGTCAATTATCAAAGATAAAATAATGAACTGTGGGGTTGACTTGCTTGCGTGGGGTTCCTCCAAAACAAAACCGGATGTGGATGAGATTAAAAGATTACAAGCTGTGTTGGAGAGTATGAATAAAAGGGAGCCTTATGAGGAGACAAGGGTCGAATATTTGGAAGCTAGTAGATCACTTGATGCACTACTCCTTAAGCAAGAAATTTTCTGGCACCGATGCTCTCGGGTTTCTTGGCTTAAACATGGAGACAAAAACATAAAATATTTTCATTCAAAGGCTTCACAGAGGTGGAGAAGAAACTTTATTATGGGGATTAGAGATTAGCATAATAATTGGGTGGAGGAGATGGATGATACTGTGGAAGTGGCAACTAATTATTTTGAGTCCATTTTTACATCAAGTAGCAGCAATAGAATGGAAGAATACATTGACTCAGTACCTCACAAAGTAACAGATGACATGAGGGAAATTTTGTCCAGTGAATATAGTGCAGATGAAATTAAAGTAGTGTTATTTCAGATGGGACCAACCAAGGCTCCTGGACCAGACAGTATGAATGCCCTCTTTTATCAGAAATTCTGGCATATTGTAGGTAATGATGTGATTGCTGCTGTGTTAGATTTCTTGAATTCTGGTTTTATACCGCCTGAAATAAATTACACCCATATTGTGCTCATTCCTAAAATAAAGAATCCAGAGAAAATTACAGACTATAGACCCATTAGTCTTTGCAATGTAATCTACAAAGTTATTTCAAAGGTCTTAGCCAATAGACTTAAGATGATACTCCCACAGTTAATTTCTCCTTCACAGAGTGCCTTTGTCCCTGGTCACTTGATTACTGATAATGTGATAGTGGCATATGAAACTTTGCATGCTATGAACAAGAAGAGATTTGGTAAAAAAGGCTCCCCGGCTTTAAAATTGGACATAAGTAAAGCGTATGACAGGGTTAAGTAGGGTTTTCTGAAGAGTATTATGTCTAAAATGGGTTTGCCAGATATATGGATTGATAGAGTTATATGTTGTGTGACATCTACATCCTTCTCTGTGCGTATTAATGGAAAAACATATGGTAATATTTGCCCTTCCAGAGGGATTCGACAAGGTGACCCCTTATCACCCTATTTGTTCCTTCTTTGTGCAAAAGGTTTTACATCCCTACTGGCTAGAGCACAAAATGATGGGCATATCCATGGGGTGGTCGTGTGTAGACGTGAACCCTCTATATCTCACCTATTATTTGCAGATGATTCTTTATTGTTTTGTAGGGCTACCCAAGGGGAGGTGCAGGTTATTACTGAATTATTGCGACATATGTAGATGTCTCAAGACAATGCATTAACTTTGATAAGTCCTCAGTCTACTTCAGTACAAACATAGCCACAGACCAAAGGGAAAGGATTAAATGGGAGTTAGGTGTTCGTGAGGTGGACAGGTTTGAATCCTATTTGGGGTTGCCCACACTAGTTGGTCGTGCTAAATATCAAACTTTCTCTTTTATCAAGGCTAGAGTATGGAAGAAGAGGGTTGGAAGGGGCAATTGTTATCAAGAGCAGGAAAGGAAATTCTTATTAAAGCAGTAGCGCAGTCTATCCCTACATACACCATGGGAGTTTTTCTTCTACCAGTGAGGCTTTGAAATGACCTAAATGCAATGTGTGCAAGGTTTTGGTGGGGGCAGATTGGTAATGAAAGAAAAATCCATTGGAAGAGTTGGAATGTACTAACACAATCTAAGAAGGAGGGGGGAATCGGGTTTCGTGACTTACGGAATTTTAACTTAGTGATGTTGGCCAAGCAAGGATGTAGGCTATTACAGGAAGAGGATTCGTTGGTGTATGGATGTTTTAAAGCTAAGTATTTTCCACGTAGCAGTTTCTTGGAAGCATCAGACATGCCTAATAGTTCTTTTATGTGGAAAAGTTTGTTGGCAGCCCAACCATTGCTAAAGAAGGGAAGCTACTGGAGGGTAGGGAATGGTAACTCCATTCGGATCATGCATGAAAAGTGGATCCCAAATCACCCCAAAACCAAGTATTACAGCAATCGCTTGAAGTGGATGGAGAAAGGAGAGTCAATGAGCTTATAGAGGAGACAATGCACGAGTAGGACCGGGTGTTGATTAGAGAGATGTTTTCAAGGGATGATGCAAAAGCAATAATTCGCATTCCTTTAAGCAAAAGAGATGTACCAGACTCTATAGTGTGGCTTCCTAATAAGGATGGGGTCTATTCAGTGAAATTGGGGTATGGTATTGCCAAGTTGCTCACCAAAGAAACAGATGGCATGGTAGGAAGCTCGGCTAGGTAGAATAGGGGGTTGATATGGCAACGGTTGTGGAAGCTCCATTTACCAAATAAGATCAAAATATTTGGTTGGAAAGCTTGCCACAATATTTTGCCAACAAAAGAGAACCTGGTTTGGTAAAGAATCACAGGGGATAGCGTGTGTGAGCTCTATTAGCAAGGACCAGAAACAAGGATCCATGTTTTGTGGGATTATGGAGTAGCTAGAGGTGTTTGGGTAGGCAGCAAGGGCAGATTGCAGAAAAGTATAGGTGGACAAGTAGACTTCATTCATTTGTTTGAGGAATTAATGGATAGGTTGTCAAGGAAGGAGCTCGAAGCTTTCATGGTGCAATGTTGACTCATTTGGAACTAAAGAAACTCTGTTTTACACGGAGGTACTATGCAGGATCCTTTTCATCTGGTTTAGCGAGCAACGGACATGCTGGAAGAATATAATGAGGTGCAAGAGCATTTGGCTATTTCTACACGTGTTGAACAAGTGCAGCAGTGGGAGCCACTAGTGGGTTATTCTTACAAGGTAAATGTCGACGCGACGGTCTTTGCAGAGATAAACGCATCAGGATTTGGAGTGGTGGTGCGCAATTAGAGGGTTGAAGTCATGGCATCCCTAGCAGCCAAAGGTTCACCGGTACAAGATAGTGAAGAAGCGGAACTGCTTGCCTGTCGAAAAGTTTTGGAGTTTGCTGTCAACGCTGGCTTCATGGACGTGGTGCTGGAAGGAGACAACTTGAACGTGATGTGGGCTATCACAACTGGGAAAGCCAATAGATCACGGTTGGGTCATATCTATGAGGACATCCAGTGCCTTGCAGCAGGTTTTCGAAGCTATTCTGTTAGTTTTGTAAAGCATAGTGCAAATGGTGTAGCACACGCACTTGCTCGTTTTGCTAAGAATGTAGAAGATGAATTAGTTTGGCTAGAGGACTCCCCACCACTAGCACTTGAGGCCTTGTATTTTGACTCTCATCGTTTTTAATCAATGAATGATATTAGATGTCGTTTTCAAAAATAATAATAATAATAATAATAATGAAACGCAAAGTTTCTTAAAAGTAAATACTTTGAAACTATATACTATAATCTGTGAGCACTAACAATATAATTCCAAAGTCATAAAATCTAACATACGGTAATTTATCACAAATATACCACACTATCACATAAAATCGGTCAGGGGATCCACCCATTCACAATTGACATGATATTGTCCCCTCAGATATGCAGTCTTTTGGCCCCATGGGCAGTAGCCTTACACATACCCTCAAAGTTTTGTCTCTCCCCCCATGGCCAGCAAGGAGAACGTATCAAATAGGACCTCTTTTGCATGTGGTCTTTTGGCCCCATGGGCAGCAGCCTCACCCACACACAATCAAGAAACCTCTTCCCCCCATAGGTAGCAGGGAAGAACGCGTCATCCAAAGTGAAAGGGCATTGACCTAGATTTGATTCCGTTGTCACAAAGACTGCGGAAATCAAATCGGGTGATCATTGGGAAACCATATATGGCATAGGGTTAAAACCATATAAAGCTCACAGGTTATATGTATTTTGAAACACATAGTTTACATCCAGGTAGTTTCAGAAAACCTTAAATAACCAAAACTTCCACAAAGTTTGTAAGGTTTTCAACTTCATTCCTTGTGAACAAAATTTTCTATTAATTTCCCAAATAATACAAAACAAGATAAATAAGCACCTTTAAATTTTGCAATATACTATAAAATCCATGATTTCCTCATCAAAGATTAAATAAAAGATGCTCATATTTTCCACGTCAACAATTCATGCATTTCCTCAAATGCAGTACCAAATGTGATGCATTTTTCATATATAAAAATATATAATAAAGTCACAACACAACACTTTTAAGAAAACATATATCCATATATAATTTTCCAAAATGTGTTTGATCCAAAAACAACATTTATGTAACATGGTTATTTTCCAAAAATCTCATTAAAAAGCTACTTATCTTGCAACCTGCAAAAAGCCTAATTCTCCAAGTTCCAAAGGAGATTAGCTAGAATTTAAACAATATCAAGCAAACCTATCACAATAAGTAAAGCTTGAAATTGTATCTATCTACAAATTAGGAATTGTCAAATAAGCACTTAATTAGGCAAGCCTAGTATTTAGCCTCACAAATAATATTTTTCACTTCCAAAGTTTCTGAACAAATTAATTTACAAGACATAGACTCCCATTATACTCATGAATCATCCAATGTATTATCTCTAACATCAAAACCTCAACAATTTATAAGTAGTTTACACAAGATTTAAACCACATCAACAAGAGACAAAAATCATAATGTCCCCCAAGACAAACAATTTGAATCTATAACTAGTTCTAAATAATCAATAAAAATTAAATTCACCATTTATTTCACATTAAAAAGCTAAAATCCCCAAATTTTCACCACTTAAAACCACCATTGTAAAAACTATAAACCTACTCATCAAGTAATTCCACCAATATAAAACCCATATATATAAACACATGAATATCACTTCCAAAACTCATAAATCACATAGATATCATTATCAAAGTTTAGATAAAAAAAACCTCAAGCAAAAGTATAAAACTCACCAAAAAGATTAGAAACTTTTACTTCAAATAAAATATGTGAAGGTGATTAGAGGTCCTTAAGGATTTTCCGGTGATCTTGCCGAAAAAATAATTGTGGAGATGGTGGTGTGGAGTGTACCGGTGGGAGAGTGTGAGGGAGTGATACAGATGAGTGTTTGTTGTGTTGAGAGAAAATGAAAAAGAAAAGAAGACAGAGTGAGTGATGGCCAACCAAGAGAGAAAGGAGATAGTTGTAAGATATGTGGTGGGAGATGATGGGTTAGGTGGGGCATGTGTGGGCCTAAAAAATCTAATAAAGATTTTATTTTTTATTTTTTAAGTTAGGACGTACAAGCTTGGTTCTTTTAGGGAGGCCTACTCTTATAGTGGGCTTAGCATGTATTGGGCTTATTTTTGCCCATGGCCCAATGCTATTTAGGCCCTATAAAACCATATTACTACAATAATATTAATAATGTGACGACAATCACATTTACAGAGGTATTAATAATAAAACCATAATACCATTATTATAAGCACATTTTTAATTACTTAAAAAAAATTAAATTACTTTATTATATACTATATTAGGCAGAAAATATTACTGGAACAACAAAAATCATATTTATTATAAATATTTTAATAATATAAAAGCATAAAACTAAAGTAGCCACAACATTTTCCTAGTTAAAATGTGACCGCAATAAAACAATAAAATATAATTTTTTGAGAGATAATTATAATATGTTGCTAATATTGTAACTCGAATAATTCTTTACTAGATCCCAAACACTTTATACATAGGGAGATGTTCATTTAGCTATAAGGCCCTTTAAAGTTTGAGTTAAACTATATTAACTGGTAAAATTTTTGATGGTTATATAAAAGATTTAGGGTTCAATTTCTGTCTACTCCAAAAAACTGATTGGTGTCTTGGTCTGATGATAAAAAACTATTATCAAAAGTGGATATCATAGGTTGAAACTCTCTCAAAAAAAAAAATTGATCCTTAATCATCTTAAGGGAGGAAAAAAATAAGTAACGGTTGGATTAAATTGGGTTTACTAGTTTCTCAAAAAAAAAAAAAAAAAAATTGGGTTTACTAATTTAGGGATTAAATTGATTCATTTTCGATATGATTGGAATTAGCCTAAACTGAGATTTTAACTATATTTTAGGCAAGTAAAAACAACCTTACGAAATATCCGAGGTTAAAGTGAGGAAAAAAACAAACATAAAAAAAAATAAGGTTCAGTATAATGATGTCAACATTTGTGCGTGTAAGTGGAACCCATTGATCACAACTCGCTAGTAGTAGTATAAAAATGAGTTGAATAGTTAAAAAGTTGCAGAGGTGAGTTCTGAGTAGTTGGAAGTGGGATGTAATTGTAAAGATGGAAGAAGTAGGTGTAATCTTATTATCATCAAGCGAAGATGAAAAAGATGAGGTGAAGAAGAAGAAGAGAAAATATGAAGAAGAGTACAAAGTGGTGTCAGATCTGACTGGTTTTGACAACCTCAGAACTATGATTGAAGCTGAAGCTGAGGCTTTCAACAGAAGGTCAAGGAAGAACAAGAAGAAGAAGGGAAGAAACATCAATAATCAACCTGTACGTCTTCTATCTCTATCTCTATTTCTGAACATTATATCTGAAACAAGTAATTGAAACATTCATTTATATATATATATATATATATATATATATGTATGTATGTGTATTCTTGCTGCTATGTCAGTTTGTAAAACTTTTTTTTAATTAAAAGTTAAAAAATTTGTAGCTTTTTCCAAAACCCAAGTCATTATTTCTAAGATCGTTTCATTTCATTTGAGATTCCAACTAATGGTAAAGGTGAGTTCGATTTTACAGGAAACAAAGATGGTTGGAAAAGCAGAGAAAATAATAATGGTAAAGATGAGGCAAGAAATTGAGAAGCCTATAATCTTCATAACAAGCAGTGAAGATGAAGATGAAGATGAAGATGCAAACAATGTGAAAAAGAAAAAATATGAAGAGGATTACCGTGTGCTTTCAGATATGACTAGCTTTGACAACCTTAGAGCTATGATTGAGGCGGAGGCTTTCAGGAGAAGGAAGAAGAAGAGGAAGAGAAATAAAAAACACAAGTATATAAACATTGTATGTGGTTCTATCTCTGTTTTCCTTTTTTAATTTGTCTGTTTTTGAAATGATTGTTTTCTTTTTGTTGTTTGTTTCCTGGGAAAGAGTTAGGGAAAAGATCACTGATATGCTAGTATTATGGGGATCTTTTCTTTTAAAATTGTTTTTCTTTATACAAAACTGGGCTGATGGTGTGTGTGAAAGAAAAAGGGGCCCTTAATATAGAAGGAAATGACAGTAAATCCTAAAGTTGTCGTTGTTGTTTGTTTGTTTGTTTTTTTTTTCAAAAATAACAAATCCCATCCTAGAGGTTTTTGATTAACATAAGAAATTCAATAAAATCCCTATTTTTCCCTCGAATGATCATATTTTTGTGAAAAAAAGATAGCCCTTGGCTAAGTGATAATGTTCCTAATTTGCTATTGGCTTATCTAATTCACCCGATTTATTCCAAAACTTAGAATTGCTTAAATAGGTAATTAGGTAACTCAAGGGAAAAATAGGTATTTCATTGTATTTATTATGTTTATAACAAACCCCAGGGAGGGGACTGTCATTTCTTTACATCCCAAGGGAGGTTGGTCATAGGTGTAATTTTCCAAAAAAATAAATAAATAAAAAAGAAAGAAGAGAAAAGGAAGTTCTTGAAACAGATACAGTTATGTCATTAATGATATGCCCCAAGGAGTTGTTATGAGTTGAAGTGTGTGCGCATGTGCTCGCGCGCGTCTAGTAACATTGTATAATCAGATGTAATAGTTTAGGTATGCATGTATTATTGGGATTTTTAATAGTTTTCTTCACATAAAACTACAAGATGTACAAGACTTACTATAAAAGTGATGAGGAACATGTGCTTCTACTTACCTTAAAATTTAATTCACTTTTTTGTGCATCATAATTTGATTTATGGTCTAGATTGTGTGTGCTACCTCTCAAGTTATCAGCTTCTGCTTCACCTTGCTACAGATTGACGCTTTGAGTGACATGCAGCAGTCAAGTGATGTTCAAGCGGTAGAAACGACAGGAGAATTGGATGCTGAGGCAGTTGAGGTAACTAAAATTGTTGTGCCACACAAAAACGTAGTTCAGTGGTAATGTGGACCTTTAACAAGACTAGCAACGAATATGTTTAGCACTACCTAGATCAGGATTACAGCTACTAGAACATTTTTTAAAAAACTTTTTATTTTCTGAGAATGTGAAAGAGAGAAGGTGAGTGAAAAGATTGATCAGAAAGTTCAAGAATTAATTCAAATTCTTTATTTGTATTTTTCAAGTATGCCTGGACAGTTTGAGTCATTGGCTGCACTCAAGTAATCAGTGGTGTTCACTGTGTCATCCAATTTACAGGAAACTTATATGGCAGAAATAGCAGAGAAAGTAATATCGGTGATGGTGGACCCAGAAATAGAAAAACCTGTGATGTTGAAAGCCAGCAGTAAAGACGAAGATACAAACAATATGAAGAAGAAAAAATACGAAGATGAATATAGAGTGATTTCAGATTTGACTAGTTTTGACAACCTCAGAGCTATGTATGAGGCCGAGGCTTTAATGAGAAAGAGAAGAGAGAGTTTGAAAACAAAGAAAGAAAATATTGTATCTTGTGCTGAAGAAGTATCTGTATGTGGGTCTTTTACTCTTGCTTTGTTGTTTCTACAATTCATGGCACTGATTTTTATTTTTGTTCCTTCTGCTATTTGGTATATATTTTTTTTTTGTGGAAATATTGAGGATAAAAATAGGAAATTTCTTAATGGTAATTGGTGTGCTGAATTCTTCATTTGATTGACGTTTTCCTTTATTTTGTTTAGGCTTACAGTTTCATTACTGCAGTGTTTTAAACTGTTGGAAGTTTTGAGCATCTCTGTTTCTTAAAATTAAAATTATGGTTTTGTTTTGTTTTGTTTGTTTTTTGTTTTTTGTTTTTTTTTTTCCCCAATAGCTTTTCTATTCATTAGTGAGCTGTGATATTGCTTCTGATATTGCAAGAAAAGAAGAGTGGACTGACATAGGTGTTAAAAAAATTGTTGCTTCTTATTTCTATACCTTTTCTGTGCATGCATAAGCTCTAATGTAGCTTCTGATGTTGCAAGTGAAGAAAAGTGGGCTGCCAAAGCTATTAAAAAATCAGCTTTAATATTATTTTGGTCCCTAAACTTTTAAAAGTTCGTTTTCGTTCCTAAACTATTGAAGGGTTCATTTATCATCCCTAAACTATTGAAACTGTTTCACTTTTTGTCCTTAAACATTAAAAAAAAGATCATTTTCATCCCAAAACTATTGAAAAAAGATCATTTTTTGTCTCTATTTTTGTCTCAAAACTATTGAAGAAAACTCTTTACAAAGTTTGGGGTTGATTTTTTTTTTTTTTTGGTAAAGTTTAGGGACCAAAATAATATTTCTCCCAAAAAAATATAATTTGAAATAGAAAGAGCAAGGACATTAAAATGTTATCTTTGCCAAAAAATTGTTTGAAGTCGAATTTATATGTTTGTGTACTTATTAAAAAAAAAGATTGTGTATTGGTGTTATTACTGAAATTCTTTTGTTGCTGTTATTATTATTATTATTATTATTATTATTATTTTCTAATTGAAAACCATCAAACAAAAGCTTTATGTTAAAACTGAAAGGACAATCAAGTCTGCTAGAAGGAACCAGAAGACTTGAGTACTATAAATTATAGCGCATAGCCTGAAGTCTTTTTTGGTCTTCTTGAACTTGAGTAGTATCTAATTTTCTTGTTCTTTATCTCCCCTTCTTAGAGATTAGAGATTGATACACATGCCTCCATTTATTCCATTTTGAGATTGATAGGCATTGAATAACTAACCTACTCCAATTCTGTTTTGTAACTGCTAGAAGATAAAAGTTGGAATTCAAAAACTCACTTTCAGAACCCTGCTCCCTGTATCCTTCGCAATTTCCTGAACATGTGACCTAACTTTAATTCCCACTGATTATCAACATAACCTTTTTCTGCCTATCTTTTTTTATTCATTTCTTGGACACCCCTCAAGAAATTCGACTGATTTGGCAGCACAAATTCATCCTCATTCTTGCTACAGGTTCTCTTCCGGTTGAAGCTTCACTATCATGAATGGTTACATGAATTTAAATGGAACTGTAATGGTTTTTCTATGAAGAGAAAACCTGCGCTTAAGTTTGATCATCACTAACCTTAGGAGCCAGTACATTGTAATTGCAGCATCATAGTTTGACAATCTCCAATCATTGACTTATGCATTCACTTGCTACAGGTTGATGCTCCAAAAGAATCATGAATGGCTACATGAATTTAAATGGAACTGTAATGGTTTTTCTATGAAGAGAAAACCTGCGCTTAAGTTTGATCGTCACTAACATTAGGAGCCAGTACATTGTAATTGCAGCATCATAGTTTGACAATCTCCAATGATTGACTTTCGCATTCACTTGCTACAGGTTGATGCTCCAAAAGAAGTAGAGCAGTCGGACAAAGTTCAAGCAGTACCAACAGCAGAAGAATTGGAAATTAAGTCAGTTGAGGTACAGAAAATATTGTGCCTAAAAACTTTTAAGTTGAATGGTCACTTAAATTGTTAACATTGGCAAGGAAATATTTAATTGCAGTAGGCACTAACTAGATTATTGGTATTTCTTGCCTAATCATATGTTTTCTCATGGGTACTGGATATGATTTTTCATTTTTTCTTTTATTTAATACCAATTCACCATACAGTGGTCTCTGTGTTTGATTTTCCATTTTTCGTCCTTAATGAGGTATTTGAATTTAGTCTTCTGAAAATGGAAAAGAAGATTCAAGATAGGGGAATGATTGATCATTGCTAACTGCTAAATGCTCAAACAAAGAGGGTTCAAAATTCAAATAACAAAGTCCAAAAGACCAAGAGTTTGTTTGGGATATGATGAAAAGTTCAGCTTATTTGAGTTTTTAGCTTCTTTTTGGTACTGTTCATGAGTTCCATTGTACTATTCAGCTAGTTTTTAACTTTTTTTTTTTCCTCCCTACACTTTTGCATGGTACTTTTGCATTCACTTGCTACAGGTTGATGCTCCAAAAGAAGTAGAGCAGTCGGACAAAGTTCAAGCAGTACCAACAGCAGAAGAATTGGAAATTAAGTCAGTTGAGGTACAGAAAATATTGTGCCCAAAAACTTTTAAGTTGAATGGTCACTTAAATTGTTAATATTGGCAAGGAAATATTTAATTGCAGTAGGCACTACCTAGATTATTGGTATTTCTTGCCTAATCATATGTTTTCTCATGGGTATTGGATATGATTTTTCATTATTTTCTTTTATTTAATTCCAATTCACCATACAGTGGTCTCTGTGTTTGATTTTCCATTTTTCGTCCTTAATGAGGTATTTGAATTTAGTCTTCTGAAAATGGAAAAGAAGATTCAAGATAGGGGAATGATTGATCATTGCTAATTGCTAAATGCTCAAACAAAGAGGGTTCAAAATTCAAATAACAAAGTCCAAAAGATCAAGAGTTTGTTTAGGATATGATGAAAAGTTCAGCTTATTTGAGTTTTTAGCTTCTTTTTGGTACTGTTCATGAGTTCTATTGTACCATTCAGCTAGTTTTTAACTTTTTTTTTCCCCCTATACTTTCAGTAAAAAAATTTCAATTTCAGTTAAATTTTTTTTTCCCAAACAGACCCCAAGTATCCATTTGGGAACAACCAATTTAGCTTTTTGCTGAAAGTGTGTTAAAGTATCCTTGTACCTCAAAAAAATTTGAAAAAGTGAGAAAAGGTAGGAAAAATTGAGGTTTTAAAATGTTGTACATAAATATTAAAAGCTAAAAGCTAATGCCACCAAGACTACTGAAAAGATTTAGTATTTTGTGGGAATTAATTTTTTGTTCTAGTCTTCTTTTTTTTTTTTTTTTTTGTGTGTGTGTGGACAAATTAGAGTATCCAGACCACTTTGAGTATCTAACTATTTCCTTGGGTATATGCAATCCTCCTGTTCCACACACATTAGGATATTACTGATATAGTCGCCCTTTACCTTAGGCCAGCCGACCAAACCCCCCCCCCCCCCCCCCCAACCAGCCACTCTCTACTCTTAAGCCAAAACAACCAGCCACCATTTCTGATCTCTTAGGGTAAGCAGTCAGCCTCTTATTTTGACTTCTCAGATCTGCAATGTATTCTCATTAATTTCAGCTTTGACTTATGTTGTGATAGCTTGCCTAGATGTAACTATTAGCTAGATTATTTCCTACTAGTTAAAGATTATAAATAGGTGTTATGATTATAAAACTAGGGGCAAAAGAGTAAACTGTATGTAGACCTATATATATATCAATAATATGTTATATGTTAGGGTTTATTTTTAATAACTTGATACATATGTTTTCTCCAAAACATGGTATCAGAGCATGGTTGGCCACTCTCTGTCGTTAACCCCACAACCATCACCCGCCCACCTCCCGCTACCGACAACCACCATTCACTCACTTTTCGCTGCCGATAATCACCAACCAGTTCTAGTCTTCTTTCTCCGACAACCCACTTGCACAATTTTTCGCCACCTGTCATAGCTTCGACTTCGTGCCACCAGCGGAATTCCAACCCTCAACCTTGGGTACCGATTTGTCTTTATTTTCTACTTGTTGGCCTCTCTATGTGCTTTGTTGGTAGCCTTGGGTTGGTTTACAGTGTTGAGTTTAAATATTTCGTATTGCTATGGAATTGTTTGTGGCTGTGGTGAAAAAGGAATGTTGATTCAACTTTTGTTTCAATCTGATATGTTTTGATCTTCTGTTTGGGTGATCTTTGCTGGCACTTTATTTGTGGTTTGATCCATACCTAGTGCTGGTTTGATGTTGTTTGTGTTTCCGAAGAGATATTTGTTGGAGTGGCTGTGGTGAATGGCCTTTGGACTTGCTGATTATTGGAATACTTTGGTGTTGAATTTGTTATATGTTTGGTTGTAGTTAATTGGCTTCGGGTCCACTAGTTTCTTCTTTATTGTGAGTGTGTTGATCAGATGGCTGCTATGGAGACCAAAAGTGGTGTTCAGCCCACTAATTATTTCTTGTCTCCTGATATGTTATCCATTACTTCCATTTGTCTTAATGGAAGTAATTATGCTTAGTACTTCCATTTGTCTTAATGGAAGTAATTATGCTTAGTGGGCCCAAGTAGTTGAAGTGTTTCTTCTTGGTAGAAAGAAGTTTGATTATGTGATTAGTGAAACCCCTGTATCTACGGACTCTAAATATGCTGATTGGAGAGCTGAAGATGCACAAATTAGGAGTTGCTTGTGGAATAGCATGGATTTTAAGATTAGTTGTAGTTTGGTTTTCTTACCAACTGCTAAACTTGTTTGGGAACAAGCCAAGGAGCTTTACTCTAGTGTTAACAATTTGAAGCGAATTTGTGATCTTCATCAAAATTATTTTACCTTGAGTCTTAGTGATTTGTCTTTGGAAGACTACTATAACAATTTTAAGGGTATATGTGAAGAACTCAATATTTATCAACCCATCTCCTCTTATGTTAAAACCATGAAGAAATAACGAGATTCTATGAATGTTGCTCACTTCGTCTCTGGATTGCCTAAAATTTTGGACCCAGTAAAATCACAAATTGTAGCTAGTCAAGACCTTCCTTCAGTGAGTGAAGTTTTTGGTAGACTTAGACAAGCCACATTGTCTGACTCTAGTACAACTACATTCCCTTCCTCTTATAGTGATGCATTACCTTCTAGTGATAAATCTGCCTCTGCCACTTCTATGGGGAGTAATAGAGGTGGTCGTGGAGGTCGAGGCTATAGAGGTCGAGGTTGTGGAGGTCATGACCAAGGGGGTCGTGGTAGTGAACAAGGAGGCCATGGTAGAGGACGTGGCCATCGTAAGTGCAATTATTGTCATGGTGAGAATCATACGTTAGACTTTTGTTGGAAGTTGTATGGTAAACCCTCGGCTCACCAAGCTAGTTTTTAAGTTGAAGAATTGCCTTCACAGTCACTTCCACCATCATCCAAAGTAGTCTCTATTCTTGAGGAAGAGTACCACGCCTCCTGTCTATGCATTCTAACTCTGTTGGGTCTGGTTCTATAGCTACTTTGGCTCACCTAGGTACTTCCATTGCTTGTCTTGCCACTCAAGAACCTTGGGTCATTGACTCAGGTGCTACTAATCATATGACAAGTACCTCAGGTTTACTCTTTGATCTTGAGCACTCTAGTAATCTTCCCAATGTTACTTTGGCAGATGGCTCAACCACTACAGGTTTTGGTTTGGGCGCTACCAATCTCAGTCTTAATCTTTCTCTCTCTTTTGTCATATATATTCTTGATTTTCCTTTTAATCTTTTGTTGATTAGTAAGCTTTACTACCTAGATCGACGTGGTTCTTCCAGTTTAGTGGCTTCTCACTTGTCTATCTCACCTCTTCAGAATCATTGTCGCCTTGGTCATCCATCTATCAAGAATTTGAAGTTAGTTCTGTCTTGTCATCAATTGAGTCATTACAATGTGAAGCATGTCAATTGGGTAAACACCAAAGGTTGCCTTTTTTCTCTAGGCGTGAGATTGTATTAGTGGTCCTTTTCATTTAGTTCATTTTGATATTTGGGGTCCAATAAACACTCCCTCATTATTGGGATTTAGATATTTTGTCACTTTTGTTGATGATTATTCTAGAGTCACCTATCTTTATCTTATGAAAGAAAGGTCTAAATTCTACTCAATTTTCAAATCAATTTTTTATGGAAATAAAGACTCAATTTTATGCTTTACTTCATATTTTTTGACCTGATAATGCTCGTGAATATTTTCATACATCTTTGTCTCAATTTTTTGATGACCATGGTATAATTCATCAATCTTCTTACCCCCATACTCCACAAAAAAATGGGGTTGTTGAACGCAAAATGCGTCATTTGTTAGAGGTCACTCGTGCCTTATTGTTTCATATGCATGTTCCCAAATCATATTGGAGTGACGCTATTCTAACTGCTTGTCACCTGATTAATCGCATGTCATCCACTATTCTAGGCGTTCAGATCCCTTATACTGTGCTTTCTCCTAATGCACCTCTTTGTTTCATCTACCTCCTAAGATCTTTAGTTGTGTGTGCTATGTTCATATCTTAGGTCTAGGGAGTGATAAACTTGATCCTAGGTCAATTAAATGTGTTTTTCTTGGGTATTCTCAAACTCAAAAGGGATACCGATGTTATTCACCTACTCTTCGTCGCCATTTCATTAGTGCTGATGTCACATTTGATGAGTCTCAATTTTATTTCTCTTCTTTGGTTGGTAGTGACAATTCTCTTCCTTGTCTACCTCGCTTCTTGTCTGTGTCTCATATTGAATCTCCTCAAAAACCACTCCAGGTGTATCTCGTTGGTTGAAACCTCCAACAGAGACTTCGTCCTTGCCTAGTGATCCGCCTCCTGATCCTGACTCTCTTCCCATTGCTTTGTGCAAAGGTAAAAGTACTGGTACATCTCATCCAATCTCTCAATTTGTCTCTTATGGTCATTTGTCTTCATCTCTCCATGCTTTTACCACATCCTTGAATTCTATTGTTGTTCCTAAGTCTGTCCAGGAAGTTATGTCCATCCTTGGTTGAAAGTCTATTATGGAAGCAAAAATGTCTGCTTTGTCTAAAAATGCTACTTGGTCTTTGGTTACTTGTCCTACAGGGAAAACTATTGTTGGCTGTCGTTGGGTGTATACTGAGAAGTACTTGCCTGATGGTTCTATTGAGTGTTTGAAGGTTCGCTTGGTTGCCAAAGGGTATAACCAGACATATGGTGCCGACTATGTAGAGACATTCTCGCCTATTGCTAAAATTTCTTCTGTTTGGATTTTGATCTCCTTAGCTAGTAATTTGGGCTGGCCACTATTTCAGTTAGACGTTAAAAATGCCTTCTTGAATGGTGATTTGAATGAAGAGGTGCATATGGAGCAACCACCTCGGTTTGTTGCTCAAGGGAAGTCTGGAAAGGTGTGTAGGTTGCATAAGGCTATCTATGGTCTTAAACAATCTCCTGGAGCTTGGTTTGGTAAATTCAGTGTAATGTTAAAGTTTAGATTGCGACGTTGTCATTCTGATCACTTTGTGTTTTCTCATACCTCTGCAAAAGGAAAGATTTTGCTGATAGTATATATTGATGATATTATAATCATTGGTGATGACTAGAAAGGTATTGATGATTTGAAGAGATACTTTCAAAACTCCTTTCGAACTAAAGTTCTGGGTAAACTTTGTTATTTTTTGGGTATGGAGGTAGCATAATCTAAAGAAGGCATCAGTCTATCTTAAAGAAAGTATGTGTTGGATATTTTGGAAGAAACTGGCTTGTTAGGATTCAAACAAGTGGAGACTCCTATGGATCTTCATGTCAAATTGTATGAAGATCAAGGGGAGTTGTTATCTAATCCTGAGAGATATCGTCGTCTAGTTGGTAAACTAAACTATCTCACCATTACTCACCCATATTTTGCAGTCAATGTTTTGAGCCAGTATATGAAAGCTCCTCGCTTTCCACACTGGGAGGCAGTTATTTGGATTGTGAGGTATCTTAAAGCACATCCAAGCTGTGGTCTTTTGTATAAAGCTAACAGTCACCTACAGGTAGAAGCCTATATTGATGCTGATTGGGTAAGATCACCGTCAAATAGAAAATCCACTACTGGGTGTCCAGATTTGGTTTAGAGCCAATTTTTGGTGGGTTTAGACTTGTCTTTTCGTATAATTGAGGTGGGTTGTGGTTTGATTGAATTTGAGATTCCTAGACTAGTTTGGGATGACTCTGTCTTCGGATAAGGGTGGGGAAGCTTTTAATTTTGTGGACATTGCACCTTTGGCTTTGTGGGACCCAAATGGTGTTCTTGATCTCGTCACTTTGGAAGATGAATCAGATGGGTCTTCTATGGAGGAGGAATTGGAGCCTTCAGAATGGGTGAGAAGGATGATCAAAGGGTTTGGTACTTTTGTGGGATTCCCCATTGCTTGTTGTGAGAGACAGTGTATTGATTTTTTTCAAAAACTTGAGAGGGTTTGGTAGCAGCAAGCGTCTATTGTTACTACTTGTTGGGCAAGCAATTCTAGCCAAAAAGGTATAAGGGAGTTAAGAAATTTGTTTTCTTCTATTAATTACGATGGGCATTCTAGTAGCAATACAAGAGGCAGTTCGACATCCTCTGGTTTGGGTTCATCTGTTGGTCAATGAATTTGAAACTTTTGTCCTGAAATGTGAGGGAATTGAATAATCCTCATAAGAAAGATGTTGTGAAGAATCTTTTAAGGGAGTGGAAGTGTGATATTGTATATCTTCAAGAATCTAAATTGGATAGTATTAGCTCTATCTTGGTAAAAAATCTTTGTTGTAGCTCTTTTGTAGATTGGGGGACCTTAGATACCTTGTATACAGCTGGGGGTGTAATTTTGATGCGGGATAGAAGGGCTTTTGAGAAAGTTGATTCTGTGGTTGGAAGTTTTTCAGTTTCAGTTTTATTAAAGGAAGTGTTAGGTGTCTTTGAATGAATCTATTCAGGGGTATATAAACCAACTGACAGAAGCATTAAGGATGCAATGTGGGCAGAATTGGACTCTGTGAGATCACAGTGGGTTGGGGCTTGGTGTTTGTTTGGTGATTTCAATGTTATCATATACCCGGCTGAGAGACTTGGTTGTAATTCTTTTCGTCATCTATGTTTAGATTCTTGGATTTTATTGCAAAACATTTGTTGGTTGATTTGTGTTTGGTGGGGGGTGAATATACTTGGTTTCAAGATTATGATATTCCTTTAATATCCAAAATTGATAAGAGTTTTGATGTTAGTTGATTGGAAGGAGCATTTCTTAGATGTGACTCAAAGGACTCTCCCTAGGGTGGTGTCGGATCATTGTCCTCTACTAGTGGAGGCGGGTGGCATGTCGAGGGGGAAAAGTCCTTTTAGATTTGAAAATATGTGGCTAAAGGTGGAGCGCTTTGTGGATAAGGTTTGGCTTTGGTGGAATGGTATTACTTCGTGGGGCCTCCTAGTTATGTTCTAGCTTGTAAGTTGAAGGCCCTTAAAGGGGAACTGAAGCATTACAAGCATGTTTTCGGAGATGTAGGGCCATTTTGGCATATGTGTTTAAACAACAATTTTCAGTTTTTTGGAAATACGTGCGGGTGAAAAAGTGTGGAAATGCGTGTAATGTTGTTTAAAAACTTAAAACATGTGCTTAAACAAGTCTACCAAATAGCCTCGTAGCTTTTAGAAAAAAGTGTCTGCTAACTGAGCTTTAAGATATTGACATGAAAGAAGAGATGCAGGTGTTGATTCAAGAGGACAGGCCTAGAAGGTTGGTGGTTGAATCTGATATAGATTTTTTGGCTTCTTTGGGAGAGATTTCTTGGAGGCAAAAGTCCAAGGCTCTTTTTATTAAAGATGGTGATAACAACATGCAATTCATTCATAGAATTGCCAATTCCCATGGGCGAACCAATCAGATTAGGGAAGTGGAAGTGGATGGCGTTCTTTATGAGGATGAGTCAGATGTTACAAATCAAGTGGTGGATTTTGTTAAGAAATTATATCAGGAACCGGAAGCTTAAAGGCCTACTATTGACGGGTTAGAGTTTGCTTGTCTATACGAAATTGAGAGGTCTATGTTGGAGAGAGTTTGAGAAGGAGGAGATTATTGAGGCTCTCAAGGAGGCAGAATGTGATAAGGCCCTTGGGCCAAATGGGTTTACTATGGCTTTCTTTCAGAAATGCTAGAGTGTTTTAGAAGGGGATGTCATGGTGTTTTTCAAGGATTTTCATAGCCAGTGTGTTTTTGAGAAATCTCTTAGTGCTACTTTTCTATGTGTGATCCCCAAGAAGTCTAATGCAATCAATATTAGATACTTTTGTCCTATTAGTCGTGTGGGCAGCCTTTATAAGCTTTTGGCTAAGGTGTTGGCTTATAGGCTCTGAGGGGATATCCGATTCTCAGAATTCTTTTGTGGGAGGAAGATAGATTCTTGATTCGGTTCTAATTGCTAATGAATGCTTAGATAGCAGGTTGAAGAGTGGCACTCCGGGTGTTATAGTTAAATTGGACATTGAGAAGGTTTATGATCATGTGAACTGGAATGCCTTATTTTACCTTATGGAAAGGATGGGCTTTGAGGTGAGGTGGAGTAGATGGATTAAGGCGTGTATCTCTATAGTAAAATTTTCAGTTCTGGTTAATGGGTCTCCTGCTGGTTTTTTTTGGTAGTTCTCGTGGCATTTGCCAAGGGGATCCTTTTTCTCCACCTTTATTCCTATTGGTTATGGAATTGTTGAGTAGACTGTTGAAGAGAACGGAAAATGGTGGTTTTCTTTGTGATTTTCAAACGGGGTCCCATAGACAAGGGGGTGTGCATATCTCTCATCTTATTTTTGTTGACGATACTATTTTGTTTTGTAATGCTTCTAGGGAACAACTATTATACATCTGAATGGTGCTGATCTCCTTTGAAGCTATTATGGACCTAAAAGTTAATGTAGGTAAGAGTGAGATTGTTCCTGTTAGTGATGTTGGGAATTTGAATGCTTTGGCTCGTACCCTTTGTTGCAAGGTTGGTACTCTACCTATGAGATATCTGGGCATGCCTCTTAGGGCCCATTATAAGGATTTGTCGATATGGAATCTTATTATAGAAAAGATGGAGAAAAGGCTATCTGGTTGGAAAAGACCTTATTTGTCGAAATGTGGTAGGCTTACTTTTTTTAAAAAGTACTCTCTCAAGCCTTCCCACCTAATTTTTTATCTTTGTTTACTATCCCTTAGGCTGTGGCAGCTAGAATAGAAAGGATTCAGAGGAATTTTCTTTGGGGGGCCTTAGAGGATGTTTTTAAATATCCTTTAGTTGCTTGGGATAAGGTCTCTTTGCCAGTTGAGAGTGGTGGTTTGGGGATTCGGAGGATTGAGTTGTTTAACAAGGCCTTGCTTGGGAAGTGGTTGTGGCGTTTTGGGAAAAAAAGTAATAGATTATGGCGTCAGATTATGGTAGCCAAATATGGTGAGGCGAGAGGAGGCTGGTGCACTAGAGGGGTAAGAGCTTCTCATAGGTGTGGGATGTGGAGGAGTATTAAGGAAGGAACAGAGAAGTTTTTTAGTCAGATTTTGTATAAAGTGGGGGAGGGTTGCCGTGTTAGTTTTCGGCATGGTCCATGGAGTGGGCCTATTCCTTTGAAGGAACTCTTTCCTGCAATGTTTGCTTGCTCTCTATTTGAAGAAGCATGGGTCTCTAACTTGGTAGTATCTACTTTAGGAGGAGGTAGTAGGAGCTGGAATTTACTTTTCCGTCATGGTCCTCAAGATTGGGAGGCAAACAATGTTCATTCCTTTTTTGATCTTATATATTCCTCTATGCCGAGGGGTGAGGGTGATGATCACCTGGTCTGGAGATTGACTACATCTGGGGTATTTGATGTGCACTCTTTTTATAAGCTGATATCTGGTCCTAACACCGATGAATTTCCTTGGGAGTGCATTTGGTGTGCAAAGGTGCCTAAACAAATGTCTTTCTTCTTATGGATAGCAGCTAATGATGGGATACTCACCATTGATAATCTTGTTAAGAGAGGTTAGTCTCTGGTTAATAGGTGTTGTTTATGCTGCTGTGATGGGGAATCAGTAGATCACCTTCTTCTTCACTGTAAATTTTCTCACGCCTTATGGTTTGAAGCTTTTGCAGTGTTTGGGATCTAGTGGGTAATGCCAAGGTCAGTTAGCTCTTTTTTCTTTATCTGGAGAAACAAGTTTGGAAAGCATCTTTCAACCATTTGGAATATGGTCCCGACAAGTTTAATGTGGTTAATTTGGCAGGAACGCAAGACCCGCACTTTTGAAGACAAGGAGAGAACATTAGATTATCTAAAATCTCTCCTCTTTGGTACTCTGTTTCATTGGGCTTGTATTTGGGGGTGTACGAATTGTGTTTCTTTATCTGAATTTTTTAGTCTCTATTTCCTTTAGTTCTTGATTATATTGTATTTGTTTCTTGTTCAAAGTGTTCACCATCGTGAACCTGATGTTCAATTTTTTTCAATGAAAGTCTTATTACCTATCAAAAATATAAAAAATAAAAAAGAACTTTTTTTAAAGTTTAAGGACGAAAGTAAAACATTTTCAATAATTTAGGGATGAAAAATAATCTTTTCTATAGATTAGGGACGAAAAACGAATTTCTTTACGTTTAGGGACAAAAAACGAACTTTTTGTAAAGTTTAGGGACCAAAATAGTATTTTACCAAAACTAAATAAATAAATAAAGGAAGCAGTCTCTAAATGCATACATAGGTATCTTTCACCCTCCAAACTCTACCTGGCATTTTTCAGCTTCCAAACACTGTCATACTATGCATGTGTGCCAACATAAGCATCTCTCAGCCTCGAAAACAGATCACACTACTCCCCATAAAGGAGGACTACCTTAGGCCAAAACCATGACTTGGGTTGAAGTCTCACTTGGACCAAAGCCACTGATTTTTTTTTTTTCTCTTCTATAGATGTGGTATCACTTTAACAGCATATCTTTTAATCTTTACTTAATGAAGTGAGATTCAACTAGAATTTGAGAAAATCAACAACATGTGATAAAATGTCCTTTAGATAATAGTTTTACCTAACTATTTGTTATTATCAAAGAAAATGAACAGAATTAGGAATATTCCCAGAAGAAACTGTTACTTACACTAGCACTTTATTATCTCTCATAAAAGTTGTCAAACACCTTATTTGAAGCACCAATAAATGATTCTACACAAAATAATAAAGTTCTTATCAAAAGCATTTCTGATCCATCCTAATTCTCAAAACAAAAAATTCTTACAGGATCTTAGTTTCTTCATAATAGTGAATGTCTTGGCTGGCACCTTGGCATGGTGCCTTGCTTGGTCACTTGGGAGAATTCAAGATAGAGGGCATGGGTTTGGTCATTTTCAGTCGTTGTGCTTAGGCGTATCAATGTTTTTTTTCCTGGCGGTGGCAAATTGGCTTCGTTTAGGATGCATTGAGTCCAGTTTTCCACCACCCTTGGGCCATGGTTGGGGCAGTAATTGAGTTTCTTGTGAGCAGCATTGGGGGCTTCTAGGCTGTTATTTACAATCACTAGTGGAATGTCTGAAGACTAATAGGGCTTGTGGTGCCACCAGGGTTGTTTGTGTCCGAAGAGTGTTTTGGCTTGTGATTGACCATACTTGTAGGATCTGTTATGCTAGTGAGGTGTAGTAAGGGCTAATACTATGCTGTTAGCAGCTTTATGCAATATTTAGTTGTGAATCATATGCTGTTCAATTGGATGGCATTCTTGCATGAATATTTGTGTGTCAAGGATAACGAAGATAAACATTTGGTTTGTTTGTAAAATTTTTACGAGTTTTACTAATTTGTATTATATTTCAACTTTTGCAATTCTGAGACTGAGATACTTCTTTTTTTCTGATGAATGAGATTGACAACCGGTGGAAAGAAAATAAGTTGGGTTTCTATTTCATGGAAAAGGAAGTTGGAACTTTATTGCTTGTCATCAGTATCTATATGCAATGCGGTGTTGTTGTGTTGACACTGACGTACTTATGCTAATGTTAGATAACCGATTAACTGTGGAATTATCATTGCTTTAGTATTCACCTTGTGACAGGTTGATGTTACAAAGGAAGTGTGGCAGGCAGACATGGTTAAAGTTGTGGAAACGACAAAGACTTGGGAAACTGAATTATTTCAGGTCACTAAAAATATTGTGCCACAAAGAACCCCTGTTAATTACCAATACAAGTAGCACTTAGCCCTATCTTGAATAGATGTATCAATAAACACTTCTTTCTTGGCTATAAATTTCTTGTATTGTGTTGGCCATGGTGCAATTTGTCCATATTGGAATTCCTGTAACAAATTTTATTCAAATAATAGCAGATGGGAATTTAAAACAAAAGGCCTGAGTAAACATTTATTACAAAGATAGAACTAATTGAACAATCTTTGTCAATGAACTTGGGCTTAAAAGGCACTTCCTCCATTTGTAATAACCAGGAAATTTTTTTGAATTATCTTTAAATAATTTGAGAGCTTCCCGCCCCCAACCCCAATTTTTGATTTCGTTATTGTCTCTTGTGGAACTTATACAAATTTTTAATGGCAGCTATTGCCAAAACATATTTTCAGAATTTCCAAGTTCATATTACTCTAATGCACCATTTTCTTAGACTGGGTGCTTGCTAAGCTCTTTTCATCAAACTTTGAGCTAGTAATGTGAAGTTATTTTATGCCTCTATTTTGAATGGAAATAATGTAGTTTACCCTGCAGTATTTTAGAATGATCTGTTACACCTTTAATTAATTATTTATATATTTTCATTTTAGGTTGAGATGGTGAAGGAAGAAAAGCAATCTGTCACAAGTGAAGGTCTAGAAAGTTCATTGTTATTGGAAAAGGAATCGGTTGAGAAAAATTACAAGGTTGTGCCACGAAATCTTCTTGTGAGTTGAGATGTCAATACTTAATTTCAAATTGGAAAATTTTGTTTGTAACTAAGCTCAGATTTTCACCCAATTATATTATTTTGTAGTGGAGAGCCCGATATTTTGATCCTTCATATGGAGAAGAATTTCATACAAGAGGAAATTGTAAAGGGGAAAGGCAAAAGAGGCCATGCTTCATTTGTGCAGGTTATGGGCATAGTTGGAAATATTGCAAAAAGGTAACGTTTGTTTGTTTTTTAAAGAAAAAATTGACATATGGGTAACATTTACTCTTTCAAACAGGTGATGTATAGTTTAAAAAACCTTCTTAACACCACTACGCAACCTTGGCGCGATGGCCATTCTACAATTATAAGTGTTTGTGGGGTATGAGGGGCAAGGGCTAAGCTTCTAGTTTCTAGGAGAGCTTCACACACATATACTCAAATTAGGCTAGAGTAGAGTTTCTATTTTGTAAAAAATAAAAAAAAAAAAAAATAAAAAAAAAAAAATAAAAAAAAAAAAATCTTAATAGGTTAACATGTTAGAGAGCTGGAGGGGGTTAACCCATCTCCATCAAGGGAGGCCCACATGGTCTGCTTCTGCCCTGAGATGGGGGAGGGCCTACTGACTTACAAACAAGCCCAACTTCATTAAAAGCTGAGAAGCTAACCCCGCAATTTAACCGAGGAAAGGAGCCACTCCCAACTGAACAAGGCTCCTCTGCTATCTAGAACATTTCCCTTGACCTCGGCTATCTTCCTCAAGTAGCTAACTGTTGCCTCTGCATTAAATTCCCCAACCTACTGACATCCACTTCACATTAAATGTGAAATTATCACTCCTGAACAGTAGGGGTAGTAGGGTTAACTCCTAACACATCACTTCAACCTGACAGCAAGAGGTGGATATTTGACCAGAACTCCCCTCCCCCCCCTTCAGGAATAAGGGCTGAAGAGCTCCCTGTAATACCCTTCTAAGAAACTTGAGGAGGGCTTCTGCAACTAAAGAAAGAAGAGATTAGAGAGAGACTCGGAGTTCATCTCCACTAGATCCTCGGATATCTCTTACCTACCTGAAAGCCCACTTTCTTTTCTTTACCTGTGAGTAGCAAAGTGTTCCCTCTTGTAAAGAATCAGGACAAGTTGGTCATTTCAGCAATTCTTTTGTAAAATACTCTCTGGGCCAATTCATGGGCCTTGCTTCCCTATCAATAAAGAAATAAATTGTATTGCTTCAGTTTTTACCCACTACAAGAACTGTTAAGTGCCAAAAACTTGTGTTTTAGGAAATGGACCTTGAACCAAATGCAGGCCTTGTAACCTTGTAGACAACAGTGCTCTTAATACTCTGTTGGCATTTCATCAGATTTTACAATCATACTACACAATGACATAAAATACTATCGAGTTGGTATCATGATCAACTTTGTTTCTCATCTTCCAGTCTACCTTTTTCTTTATTATTTTGCTACATCCTTTTAATCAAATGCAGTTCACATTCCCCCCCCCCCCCCCCCCCAAACGGCTTGTACGAAATCTATAATTTGACTGCTGACATGTTTAAGATCCTTTATAGAGGTGGTGAATCATGGCAAATGTTTCAAAGTGGACATCAAATAGCTTATGTTATTACTCCAGAAGCTAAACATGTTTTTATTTATTTTTTATTTTTATGGGAGAAGCTAAGCATGTTGTGTTATGATGATTATATAGTTCTGGATCAGTTAAAGGAGAAACCTCAAATTTCAAGAAGCATCAACATCTTCCATCCTAAATTTTAGGCTTGATATAGCAATAGCTAGAGGGGATTACCTCTTTTATAATATCTGGTGTTTGACCATGTATCTGCTCTGGGCCTTGATCTTTAAAATTGTTGAAGTCACTTTGGAAATCCACTAATTGCTTTCTGAAAAATGGAGATAAAAATCCATTATAGAATATGCTAACTGTACAATTTCAGCAGATTAGCATCATTTTGTCAACACATTCCTTTAGGAATCTTGGTTGTATTATACTTTTCTTCCTCAATCTTATTTTAATTGTCTGGATTTTTTTACTAATTAATAAAGTGCATCCCTGATTTCCCATTAGGGTCAGGATTGCTTTGTTTACAAAGTAAGAGGGCCCTCTGCAATAGATTGTCCAGTGAGGCACCAAGATCCAAGTTCTAATATTTGCCTAAGATGTGGGGGTAAAGGGCATAATATGTTTTCATGTTGGAGTGAGTATTCCCCTGACGATCTCAAGGTGTGTATGGAATCTGAATGCTACTTCATATGTGCCTTTTTCTTTACACCCATCATTTTCTCTTCCTTCTTGTTTATTAGTTATTCTGATGTACTGGGAAGGTTTATTTAAACCGATTCTCTCTTGAATCTTGCTTTTTAGCTATTATTCTTTTCTCATGGCAGGAAATACAATGTTATGTGTGCAAGAATTTTGGTCATCTCTGCTGTGTTGACTTTCTGGATTTGAGTCCAAGACATGTTTCTTGTTACAGCTGTGGCCAAACTGGCCATCTGGGACCTGTAAGTCCTGTTATCTATTGTTCTATGATAGATTATTTTATATGTCACAGCATATTTCTTGTCAATAGAGCAAGTTCACCAATTTTATAAGGGTTCATCCATCAAGGAATGTACAAAGTCCAGTGGAGAAAATAGTGGCTCAAAATCCCTGACATTGTGCTATCGCTGTGGAGAGGGAGGTCACATTGCACGAAAATGCATGAATCACGTTAAGGTTCATTTCCACCAATATCCTTTCTTTCTTTTTATTTATTTATTTTTAAGGTGCATTAGCACACTTGAACATACAAGTAGTTCTTTGTGTTCCACATATCATATGATGGGATTATGGTCCTCTGGTTGATCTCTAGCAGCTTGTACAAGAGGTGATTTGCAACACTAACTCAGAGGTCTCCATGGGAAGGAAAAAATATCATGGGCTCTAAATCTGTGCCTCGTCTTCGTAAAGCTCAAAAATAGAAAGAAGTCCCGATAAAAGATGTCAAGGTAGAGTGAGTGGACTACAGATAAACCTGCAAAATGATCACGAAAAAAGTGTGATCCAACTGCTTATAACATTTCTTTCTTAGACTTTTCTCACTAAAACTCAATTGTCAGCTTAGAATTCCTAGTTCAACGTAGCTTTTGGCAGTAAGGATTTGCTCTCCAGCACCACTACGGTAAGGAGGGAATATGATTGGTTGAGCATGTAATGCAAGCTACATCCAAACCTGAGATTTAGCAGAAATTTGCGGCCAAATCCCTGTCATGGCGTCATGTTAAGTGTTAACCTCTGCAAAGTTCTCCATATATCATCTGCCTAGCTTTTTTGTTGTACCATCCAAATATGCAATTGGCATATGGCAAATGCCTACAGAAAAATGTTGGTGTTGTAATTTAAAAGCTTTCTGTTTCTAATGAATATTGATGTCAATAACTAGTATGCCTAGCTGCCTGAGCACAAAAATGTTTGCCTAGCTTTTTTGTTGTACTATTTCTCTTGGCGCACATAGAAAAAAAAAAAAAAAAATTTGTTGCTCCTTTGGGTGGCTGAACGACCTTTTAATAATTTGAGAAGATTTTGAATATCCGTGGTTGGATCCAAACTCCCAGCAATCTTATGCAGCTCTCTCTCTCTCTCTCTCTCCAATTTGTTAAAATTAGGAGATTGCAGTTTAACAAGATATTTGTCGGCCATAATCCAAACAACAATTCAACAAATAGTCAAAACCCAAAGCCTCATGTCTTGCTCAGCAACAATCACAAAAAATGCAATTACCACTTCATTGGCCTCTTTGAGCTTCACTTTTGTGCTACATCATGGTTGAACTAACCCCTTAAAATCTCTATGCTTTTCACAAGGTTATGCCTTTAATTTGTCAGTTAATCTGAATTGAATTAGAAAAATAAAAATAAAAATAAAATGTGTATAGAGACATCTGGACCGCTATCATCGGCCGGAAGAAGAGTTCTAATTTAACCTGTAACAAACACCATACCGGAGTATGTTACGCAAGGAGGGAATGCGTTGACTCAAGGGTACTTTGTACATATCAATATTATTCCTTGTTACTTTTGGAAAAATCTGCGGGAAGAGTAACAAAATTCATGAAAGATTCAATTGCCTCTTAGGAGACTCGCAGAACCATTTTACATGAAATAATCATGGACGTTGTATGGAATGGCAGGAACAGAGCATACATTGAGAAGACTAACCCAAATTTGGTAGCCTCCTCTCTCTAGTGCAATTGCCTTGGACACTCATGTTTTTTTGAAACTCAATGCTTGAATATACTAGTTATTAACCCATGCGATACAAAGGAAAGCTATTGAGTATGAATTATTATTTAATATTTATTTATTTATTACAACATCATTTCATTATAGTTTAACATGAAAACTTATTATTGTAATTTATTTCTGAATGAATGTTGCATATTAGGATTCCATGAAATAATAATAATAATAAAAGTTCTTTATATAATAATTAATTATATTATTTTAAATAATGGGTCATGCTAATGAGTGCTCTTAGGGCAATAGTTAATAATTCATTTTAGGAAAGTTTTGACACCACTTTTATGGGAATTAAAAAAAATATCAAAACATTAATTTTTTTTTTCTTTTCTCATAAAAACTTTATTTAAATGAATTGTTAACTTTTGCCCTAAGGGCATTCATTAGCATTTCCTTTAAATAATTAATTATTTTTAAAAATATGTATACTTATAATATTTACAAATCTACAAATTATATATATATATATATGAATTGTGTGGAGCACATATTAACAACTAGTATATATTTAAAAACTAAAGTGTAACATTTATTGTTGCTACGTTCATGTTGAGCCACATCAGCAGTCACATCATTCACATCTCTCTCTCTCTTTCTCTCTCTCTCATTTTTAACTTCTTTTGTTCTTATTAATTCCCAAATTATTGTTACACGTTTTTTCCACCCTTTATCTTTCCTTTTTCCTTTTTATCTTCTCACTACTATCTACCTTAATATTACTCTTCCTCTATCCTTTTATCTTCTTTTATTTTAATCTCTTCTTATTCTCATCATTTTAATATAAATTTGCAAATCTCTAACATTTTATACATAGCTTTCCAAATTCCCACACAAGAAGGTTCTCTCTCTCTCTCTCTCTCTCTCTCTCTCTCTCATTTATTTGTAGATTTTTTTTTCATTTTTTGTGGGTTTTTTTTTTGTTTTTTGTTTTTGTTATTTTTATTTTTATTTTATTTATCTTGCATCTCTATTTTAGATTGATTATAATCTTTTGTGTTCTTTAGAATTCTATTTTGGGTTGATGTGATTTAGTTTTGTGTTTTTAAGTTGTTATCTTTTTTCTTTTATTTGATTTAATAGATATTATCCTATTGCATTATAAATATAGTATATATAAATATAGTTTTATTCTATTTCATAGCATGACTATGATAATTTGGTGTTTTTTATTATATCTTTTAACTGTTTTTCTTCTCATCTAATTTTCTATAAATTTGTTATTATCTTTCACATTCTCTCATGAAAAAATGATTATTCTCTCTCTCTCTCTCAATTTTTTGTTATTTCTTGCAACTCCACTTTAGGTTGAAGAATCACTGTGTTTTTTTATAACTCTATTTGGGTTAATATGTTTTGATGTTGTATTTTTGAGTTCCCCAACACAAGTAGTCTCTCTCCCTCTTATAACTTTAGTTTGATTTTTGTTTGATTTAATACTTAGTTATTTTTGAAGTGAGAATTTGAATTTTTATCAAAAACAATATTGGCTATGCATTTGAATGTGTCTATCAATTATTTAAGTAATACTAATAAGTAATTTTGTTATTAGCTTTGATTATCATGATAACCTCCTCTAAAGAATGAGAAATTTGAATAATTTATTCAAAACTTAAACAGTTTAGTTGTAGATCAAAATATATATATATATATATATATACATATATATTGGAAAAACATAGCACATTATAACATAATTTTAAAGAATATGAAACAGCTCATAAAGGAATTATATCAATTAAACACTACACCAAAAATAATTGAATAATATATTTGTAGAGATAGAAAGATGAAAAATAATTTTAGAAATTGTTTAACTTTTAGGAAAAATAAATTATCTTCAATAAATTTTAAAGAACAGATTATATATTATACCACAATTACAAAACAATTATCTATTCTCACGCATTACGTGGGTCTATGATTAGTAATAATAATTTAAAAAACATAAAAAGTTTAATTAATTCCAGCAAAATCTCAATTATTAATTAATGAATTCAAAAAAAAAAAAAAAATCAAGTGCTTGTAGTGAGTTTTCAAATTTCAAAGAACCCAATTATTCAAAAGAAAAAGTGAAACTCATTTCAACACAATATATGGAATAAAAAACAAGTATCACTGAAAACTCTAATGTGGGATTTTATTTATTTATTTATTTTTGGTTTTAATATAAGTATCCAGTATGAGTTTTCCATGCTTAATGATAATATAGGGTTAATATTAAGGGTATTTACCGAGAAAAGCACGGACATGGCAATTTGTTTGTCGTGCTTGTGTCAGACATAGCTTACGCCTAGGACAAGGTTGCACACTTGTCCTTTGTGTTTTTTTTATTTTTATTATTATTGTATTTTTTTTAATAATTGGACACATCAAGGACACAAACGAGACGCCTCGTGCAATTTTTTTTCTTTTCTTTTTTAAAGAGAGTAAAAGTCCTAAGCCTGTTAAGATGCATTTTAAGAATAACTTAAAAACAAAAATCTAACCCTAAGTCCCAAAATCTAACCCTCTTGATCTCTCTCCCTCCCTCACTCTCTTAGGGTTATCGGCGAAAACATCAAATGCCAACAACTGGCTTATTAGTGAAAGCAAAGACTAATAGAGGCAACGGCGACGACAACAGTAAGTTCTCTCATCTCTCTCTCTCTCTCTCTCTCTCTCTCTCTCTCTTCCTTGCTTGAGTTCTTGAGTTGCCAATATAGTTATTTCTTTTTAGTTTCAAACTTTCAATCTTGTATTTTAATTTCGAAACATCGTTTTAATTTGTTATATATTCACTTTATTATCCACTATTACTCTTAAATTGATATATGTTTTAAATTATATGAAAAATAAATGCTTAACAATATATAAAAAATATAAATATATATATATATATATATATATATTTAATAATTAATAAATATACGTATCCTTGCTATAGCCATATCTTACTTTCTCAAAAATTACCATGTCACTATATTATACCCATACCCGAACCCATCCCCATATCTGTATCCGTGCTTCCTAGGCATTTACACATTTGTTAGAGTAAATGTGGACATGCTTAAAAATTCAATTCTCTTCCTACTACTTTTTTTCCTTTGCACGAAGCTTCCTAAACGTTCTCCTTAGTTGGCTCATGTCAGCTACCATGGATTTGTTTTCATTTTCAGGTTTGTATTCACTTTCTTAGTTTGTTGTCGATTCCTCAATGCTCAATCTACGAAACTTGTTTATTTATTTATTGATCAGTTGCTCATTCTACGATCCCTAGATGTAGTCAATGGCAATTTCATATACAGCTTCACATTAATGATCGATGAACACTGCTTTGAAATCAGTCCACCGGCCATTGTAGATGGATGGTATCTCTCTTACTAGCAACAAGAGGATGTGGGCTTGAAATTGCATACAGGCACCAAGGAGAGAGGGTACCTACTACCAACAACGTCGAGTAAAAAGCCTACACCAAAGCCTATACTACAATTTTTCTTTTTTGTTTTGTTTTTTGTTTTTGTTGATTACGTGGAACTTCACTAATGTAGAACCCTTTGAACTCACCCCTAAGCATGGTTTTTAAATCCGGACCGGACCGTACAGTCCGACCGGGTTAACCTTGAACCGTTGATGAAAACAGTTTTTTATATACAAGAACCGGGCATTTAAACAATATGAGAGAACCGCTTGGACCGAGGTCTAACCTGGAAAACCGTTCAAACCGTAAGCCGATTCAACCGCATGTCTGTGAAGAAATTTGCTTTCTGATCTGAAATTTTGGCATGGATCTGAAGTGAGAAAAATAAAAATAAAAAGAGAAAATGATGAAGAAGATCCGAAAATGAAGCAAAAAATATAAGAAGCACTGATGGTATGGTAAGATTTAAAAAAATAAAATAAAATAAATAAGAAGAAGAAGAAGGAGATGAGATGAGTCGCAGACGTGAGGAGGAAGAAGAAGATGGTGCTAGGAAACCATGTGAACTGTGAAGGAAGTAAAGCATCACAAAAGGAGAGTAACAATGTGAAGAGATAAATCTGAAATGACTTGGGTGGGTGTGTAAGTGGGAGTCAGAATGGTCAATTTTTTTTTTTTTTTTTTGGTAAACCAACAGAATAGTCAAATACCCATTGTACTAGTACACTTGTAGTACTACTTTATTTACTAAAAGTCCTGAGCTTTTACTTCTTCTTTTTTTTTTTTTTTTTCCTTCTTATTTATTTATTTTTAAATCTCATCATCTCTACTCTTATTTGGATTTTTTAAAAAACATTATAGGTAATTCATTAATTTATGTCATTTAGGTATAATAAGAATAAGTAATAAATTTTTATTTGAAAGTTTATTTCAATTTTTAAAGATATTTTAGTCAAATTTGCTAATATTTACAAATTTAATATCTTTATATTTATTTTATTTAATTATTAAATTAATTATGGCATCATCACAATTCTATCTCGGTCAAACCTCGGTTGAACCTTTAAAACCTTGAACCTCTCCCTTTAACGGTTCTTTGAACGGTCCGAATCTAAAAACTATGCCCCTGAGGAGAAAACGGATACACAAAACCCCACCAAAAAGCGTTTCTACATTTGTTTTGACAAAATCCTTAAGACTATAGATTTACGCTCCTTTCGTTTCAAAGTAAAATTTTTTCAAATGTAAAATTTTTTAGATGTAAAACATTTTTAGTAAAATATTTTCAGGTATTTGGTATGACAAATAAATTTTTTTAAGCAAACCACCAAAATCGATGGCTAAGCATCAAAGCCACTAATGCTAGAGGTCCGATGACCAAACTACTAGAACCAATAGTTGGAATGGTGGCTCTAGCAATTGAACCATTAGAACCGGCAGTTAGAGTGGTGGTTCCGATGACCAGACTATCGTAGATCACCATTGGAGCAGTATTTCCAGTGATCACCGAACCACCGGCACTAGTTGCCAGAGCGGAGTCTTCGAACACCAAACCGTCGGCATTGGTCACGGAGTAGAGCCACTGGCCGCTGAACCCCAACACCAATCTCTGACCACCGGACCACCATCACTAGTCACTAGAGCGGTGTCTCTGGTCATTGGACCAAAGACCTTGCTACCAGATGGGAAGGGAAAGCCACAACGTATTTTTGGGAAATGTACCAAATTTTCAAAGATAAAACATTTTACAACTTTTTATAAAGGATTTTATAGTCAACAGAAAATATTTTACAAGTTTGACTATAATTTACTTACAAACAAATACCTGAAAATGGAAAAACTTTTTCCAAAAAAGAGTTTCATTTAACCAAAAAAATAGAAAAAAGGGAGCACTAGTGAACATCTAACTGTTACAGTCCACAAGGGATAGAATCCAAAACTTGGTGACTTCAAGTTCGAAACTAGTTTTTGGTACTGGCATCACAAGCAGTCACTCCCACAGTTTAAACATGTCAAGTTCAGGGGTTGGGGAATTTATCTTATATTGTTGTTAATCTATGGGCAAAATAATAAATTCCCAAACACTACCAAATGTATCACAAAGCTCTAATGTTCAACCAATATCACAAAACTGACAAAAGTATAACTCGAAGTCTCGAAGTAATGGTAATGAATAATGTAAATGATGCCAGCTAATATTACCGACAACAAACCAACATATGCATGAGAGACTAGTCAAAATGCAATGAAAATGACTACATTTCCATCTGCTACCCGAAGTCTCAATTGTAAACATCATTTTCCATAGGTCATCCAACTGCCAGGAAATGATAAAATTATGTATCAGAGTATTCAAAAATAGTACATGGGCCATCCAAACTAGATTTTTGAAAAAGCAAAACAGAGAAGCTTCCTGGGTCAAAAGATCGCAGGTAATGAACAATAGTATATAGTCCTATCAAAATTGCAACAAATGAAACCAATTTGAAAATTTGCTACCGGGTTTTCATACAATTCCTCCAATTCCATTACTAGAACTACACAATCATCATGATTGTGTGATGTTGATGAAACTAAATAGGGGTCTCCATGGGTCGGATTTGTGCCCAATCTAAGGAACTTCTCCACCCAATCAGATTGGATGGAGAAATTCCAGACCCACCACTGACCATTGAGGGAGTCGGATTGAAAAAATTGGATTACTGTCGGGTGTCGGCTGGATTCGGTCGAAACTGGAAACAGTGGAGAGAGGCAAAGCAATGGCAAAAATCTCCCCAGATTCGGTAGAGATCACACTAGATCAGGTGGATAGGGTGTGCGTTGGTCGGGTTGAGTGGTTTTTTCAATCCAACCCACCAGGGACATATTAAAAGAATCCCAACCCATCATAGGGGTCCAACCCAACCCACGTAGGTCAGGTTGGCCCTGCGAGTTTGAAAGTTTTTTTTTTTAATTTTTTATAATTAAATAATAAAAAGAAGAATAGCAACAATATTACAACTATTTGCTACCCCCTAAAATCTGAAATTTTAAGTATTAGCACCACCATACACAAATTATCATATCAACACAATATCAAACCAAATGATATTTAGTTAGTAAGAAATTAAATAGTTATATCCTAACTTAGTTGAGAAACAAAATATGTTAAAACTAGTTCCAAACCAACTCAATTGAGAAACAAAAGAAACATAAACAAGTTCTACGAGTTACATGGATTCAAAAAATCCAAGCAATCCAACATTCCAATTAATCATCCACTTCTACTATTTTATTAAATTAGGAAGAGAGGCAAAAGCGTAACTAAAAAAACATATAATATATATCTAAAATATATATTAAACTTAGGTAGGTTAGATCATTTTAGGCAGATTTGTGAATCTACTTACCAGAACAAAACCCAATCTGCAGCCAAAAAAAGAAAGGCAATTTGACCCAACCCATCAACCCCTAAAAACTGATCCAGCCCATCAAGTTAGGTTGTGATGGGTTGGTTTTGGCCAATTGGTGGGTTGGCTAAACACACCCCTACTGGCGGAAATCTCACCAGATTCAGCAAAGATCTCATCGGATTTAGTGGATCTCTGCTAGATTGTCCCCGGATTTGGTGGTTATTAAAGTTGGGTCAAGTGGCTCAGGTTTTGGAGGAGAAAACCCCCCAACTGACCCGCCAGAGTGGTTGGACTGGGCAGCGGATGGATTGGGTCCAGTAGGGTGGCCAGGTTGCTTTAACAGCCCTAAAACTAATAGCCAGATTTAGGATAATCAACCACATAATACCACCAATACTCGGAACATTGCTAAGATCCGGTATTGGACATTTAAACTGATCTTCACTCTACTAATCCTCATTCTTCTAAGTTCTAATATTTCTAACAAAAAATACAACATGAGCATAAATATATGTGAATTGAAATTCAAAAGTTTCTCTACTAGTAATTTGGCTAGCTCCTTAAAAATCCAATCATACAGTTTATATAGATGAATTGATAAATCATTAATTATGACCCTGCTTGCATAGAGAGACTACCTAAGTTTGAAGGTAAAACCAGCAAACAATCTTTATATGTGTTTATTATAAGAGATGCATAATAATTTAAAGGAAATTTGGACAGAATAATTATTACGTGCAATAGACAAACCTTTTATTCGATGAGCAGAAAGTAATTAGGAGAGGAACGATTAAAGTGCCATTTAAGTATCAGCACATCAGTGCTGTTGCAACCAAATTGAACGAGTCCTAAATCATTTTGGCCAAGCTGGCCTCTCATTTACAGATATGCACTCATATGCAACCTGCACAAATATCATGAAAAACATGTTGGTAAAAAGAATAGCTAGCAAAAAAAGTAAAATACCATATAACATATGGTATAGATTTAAACCTGATATTTTTCATGTTACTATTCCTTTCTCACTAGGGACATCCCTAATAAAACTTTTTACAGAAACTGATATTCCCTGTTGAGATTTCCAAAAAGATTTAGAACAGCATTAATGAGTAACCAGGAGATCTCTATGCAATAAAGAACGCACAAATGATCAAATGACTTTTGTAAGTGGGCTAAGAGAACTGAGAAATACTTAGTTTCTAGTTTCTTCATAATTTTAAAAAGACAAATTTGCGATCACACTCTGAGAATAAAAACAAAGGTGTAAAAATTTAACTGCTGATATGAACAAGATTGTAATGACCTGATTATGCTATTTAAGAATAGAAACATGAACATGCTGCCACCAAAGATAAAAGACATACAAATAGAACAATGCCAAAAAAGACCTAATCCTTATTTTTTGCAACAAAATAGTCAGACATACATTGAGATTACAAGCACTCCATTGATTCTATTGCATTTCAGACTAAATTTAGAATTTCAAAAAAAAAAACTTTGACAAACTAACTCAGGTCAAATTGGCATTGTGCATTTCTTTTGTGAATGTCCTAACATATGGCAGCGACCACATTGAACAACTCTCTTTGGCCGCTTAAAGCTCTCTATACGTAGAACCTTCTTTTTGGGCCTTCCAGGTGGTCGGCGAGTCTTCGGTGGGTGTATCGTGATATCAACCTTGGCACTTCCACCCTCTGCCCCCTCACCTAGTTCTCTCCATTGGCTTTTATCTGGAATAGGATTTATCATCTGCGAATAGGCCTCTCGGAAATTTGCTACTGTGAAACAAGGCTCAGCAAATAAATGGGCATTTTGCCCACAAGAAATAAGTGCAGCAGCAGCATGTGCACAGGGTAAACCATACAGCTGCCAACGGCGACATGAGCAAACACGACTTCGTATATCCACTATATTTGTCCGCTCAGTTGACACAATCTCAAACTCAACTTCATTTGCACGAAGTACTTGATAGCAACGAGCATCTGCAATTGCCTCTAAAATCCGCTTCTCAGCAGATGGTACAAGAATAGAGGTCCACCTCATGCCCATATCTCGGCGATCATTAAACCAAGATGTCAATTGATGGCGAATATGCTCCATCATTTGCACAATAGGGAGTTCATGACATTCAAGGGCCCAATTATATAACAACTCTGTGACCCCCAGCACAAAATGGCCATATCGCACACCCTCAAAATATGCAACAGCCCAAAGTTGGGGAGGGAATTGTTGAAACCATGGTATCACATCTTGCGAAACTTCTACCATCTCAGCAATCTTGCTTTCAAATTCAACTGCTGTAAGTGCATAGACAGCATTCCAGAAGATATTCACCAATTTTGTGTTTTTAAATGTATCGCGGAAATTTTCACTGACATAACGCAGACAAAAACCATGAAAAGCACTTGGAAAATGAGTTTCCACAGCCTCAACTGTGCCTCTTTGTCTTTCCGATAGTATTGTAAGCCTAGGCATGTTGTCAGTATTAACACCAAGAAGTTTTCGCAATTCTGACATGAACCACATCCAATTCTCATCACTTTCCACATCAACAATAGCAATAGCCAATGGAAACAATGCATCATCAGCATCAACAGAAGCTGCACAAAGTACTGTACCCAAGTATTTTCCTTTAAGATGTGCTCTTTCAAGTTCTAATAGTGGTCTACAAGCGTTTATAAACCCATATATTGACGCACGATAAGATATAAAGAGGCGCTGGAAGCAATTTTCTTGTCCGGTGGCAACAACAGTTGCAATGCTTCCCGGGTTTGTTTTCCTTATTTGCTCACAGTATGAAGGAAGAAGGCGATACCCTTCCTCAAAAGTTCCATGAAGTGCAGCCATGCTACGCTCCTTCCCACGCCAAGCTTGCATGTAGGAAACAGCAACTCCATGCTGATCACGGATATCTTGCAGGATCTCTTTTGGTTTGTATTGTGGATTATCCCGAATGCGTGCTTCCACAGATCTAGCAACCCAACCTACCGATGCTTGCTGATGATGATGGTTGCGAACTCCTTCACAGGTATGCTCTCCATGTAGGGTTCTAATTGTAAAGGTTGGAACTCCAGGACATTTGGCTACATGAACACGCCATGGACAACCCTCTTTATTGCACTTGGCTATAAACCGACTGCGATCTGATTTAACTATTCTAAGATCAAAATGCAGTGCTATGGCAATATCTTTTAATGTTCTTCGGCAAGTTTCTACATCAGCAAATTCTTGGCCAATGGCTAATGGATGATCAATTATATCAAGAGAAGTGTTGGGTGCAGCTACAGTTAAAGAATGATTAGCCATGTATCCACTTAAACAAGAAAATATCAGGGTCACATGATTCTAAGAATTTCTCTCAGGAACACAGATTAGAAGTGATTTTCAAGGGTACATTTCAAACACTGCCACCACAACCAACCCAAAAGAAAAGAAGGAAAGAAAGAAACTCCAGTCAGGTACACAGTCTGCAATAGAAACCAAAAGAATGAGGATAAGGTTAAACAATATAATAACTGTTACAGAAATAAAGCAATTGGAAAGAGTTGTACCAGTCCAAACTAACAGTGACAAGGGTCAGAAGTTTTTCTTGACAGAAGCATAGCATTGCAAGTAAAATCCTTTGCGAAGTGTTGGTTTGTTCACAAGGACAAATGAATATGGCACCTGAAAGACAAAATAAAAAACCATGCAGAAGTTATTAGACTTATTGATTCAATTATTAAACTAGAAATTTAAACATTTGAACCTCTTTAAAGAGAGAGAGAGAGAGAGAGAGGGGTTCAATGAAGAAAAAAGCTCCATAGATTTTTGTTTCATTGGTAAGTTACCACTCACACCCAATGGGTCTTGAATTCACAACCTCACCCTGCCCCTAGAACTTATAAGGGGAGGAGGTGTCAATTGAGCTAGAGCTCATTGGCAAAATGCTCCATAGAATTGATGCCACACAATAATATGCATCAAAATTGAAAAAACAAAAGAAAGGGAGGGAGAGGAGATGAAGAGTCATCCACCATTTATTAAAATAAAGCAAACCAATTTCAGTATCCAATTTGGATTCAGGGACTTGGAAACCAACACAAGTCCAACAATAACGGTGTCATTCTTCAAAATACTACAATCATATGCCACTTCTTAGTTCTCATGAAATTATTGACAATTAGTCAGTGTGGATCCTAAAATGAATTGTCATTAACCATCGTGTGCTAAGAAGTGTACAGAAACTAAACATTTATTGGTTTAGAAAAGACAAGAAAACAAGAATAAACAAGTATCTGTATTAAAGATTTTCCAAGAGAATACCAATAGAGTCCTTTCTTTTATTTTTTGATAAATAACGGAATTGTATTAAAAAGAAACCAAGTACACCGGGGGTGTAAATGAAAAACAGTACATCAAACACTTAAATTACAAAGATCAAGCATTTCAAAAAAATTAGAACAAGGAAAATGATTAAAGAACGAACTCCACTCCAGCAAGGAGTAAAAAAGGAGAGATTTAAGATCCAAAATAGACCGTTCCTTCCCTTCAAAACATCTTGAGTTCCGTTCTCGCCTAATACACCATAGGACACAATGAGGTACAGCCCTCCATAAATCAATGCTTCGATGCCCATCAAAGGAACATTGCCAACTCGAAAATAAATCAGTAACACTATGTGGCATAACCCAAAGGAGACCAAAAAGAGTCCACACCATAGACCATAACTCATAAGCAATAAGACAATGAAGAAGAAGATGATTCACTGATTCCCTACACTTTTTTACACATATAGCACCAATCTATAACTGCAACACCCTTATACCATAAGTTCTCAAGAGTCAAAATCTTACCTAAAGCGGATAGAATCCATCATAAGTACAAAGCTTATTTAAGGATTGAAGGAACAAATTTCTTGGCAATGCTTCTGGGAGAGATCAATTCTACTCATCCTCAGTATTCTAGTCTGTCTTTTTTGTAGAACTTGTAGAACCTAAAAAGGGTTTGAACATATTATGCTTAACCAGACTTCAATAAATAAGATTCCCAGCATTATTCAGCCTACCTCATTAACAGGTTCCACCAAGAGTTATCCAACTACACGTTTATTTTTATCAATTCTTTTCAGCAAAACAAGTCTAGATCTATCTCATTCATACCATCAACTGTGCAATTCTTTTGGTCAAAATTAATTCCGAGTTGAACTCTTTCCCACTCTCTCAAATTCTAGTACATTTTTCCCTTAATTGATTAATGGAAAACATTTAATCCACAATCTTATATACATTGTAGCTTGCCAGTGTTCTTAGTTTTTATTTGCTAATGCTTTCATTCCCCCCCCCCCCTCTTTTCTCTAGTTTTTCACTTCCAACAATTGAAGAACATCGAATAAACACAAAAAGATGTGCCCACCATGCAGGCTACTATTATTGCACCACTGCTCCCCTCTTCTTTTTCTTTTTATAAATCTTTAAGTGGAAATATCCTACATTTTCCCAAAAGAGGATGAATTCATTTCTTTCTTCAATGGAATCTACCAAAATGATTGCAAATGCATTAATATGGCTGACCACTTACTAAATTTTTAAATCAATCGGGTAACAGTTCCAACTGTGGCCTCACCAAATTGATGCAAACGAAAACTTGAAACTTCAAAGAAAAGAGAGAAAATTGAGTTTGAGAGAGGGGGAGAAGGGTCCAGAAGAGAGAAGTCCACTCTCAAATCAGATTCAAGAAGAAAATTATCATAGCATCTCAAAAGTGAGTTCACCATGGCCAATCTTGGCTGCTTATACACAAAAGGAGTTAATTATGCTGACTGTACCATCAGTTATGCTGACATCATCCCCCCGGGTTCTTAACCAAATTGGTTAACAAACTACAGGTGGCACTAACTACTTTAAACTAATCAAGCGCTAATTTTCAAATAACAAGAGCTAATAAAGGATCTAGTGCACAATACTCTCATTTTTGCGGGGTTTGGGACAGGTGTGTAGGCAACCTTACCCCCAATTTTTTCAGCCCTCCTATTTTGGTGAGGTTGATTCCCAAATTCAAACATGCAACTTCTCACTTTTGGGGGAAGGCACTTGTTATCGCACCAAGACCCAACCTCTTTTCAACTAACAAGAGCTAAGTATAACAATTAATTACATGATTAAAAGAAGGTATAACATTGACTCCATGACTAAAGGACTGGTACTCAGCAATGTCATCATCATAAATATAGAATCTGTGTCCCACTTGGCCAGGTCCTCTTGCATGTAGAATCAGCCATGTGGAAATGCCCTACACCACAAATTCAGGAGCATGACTCCAATCATGACACCAATGAGGGCCCTATTCAGACACGACCAAAAACACACCAAGCCTCACGGAGAAGTTCTTATGTCGTTGCCATCATCGCTTCCAAGAAATATAACTCGACAATAGCTCAATGAAGAATATGTTGCTTTCTCATTCCCCAATTTGACAGCAAGGTTCATTTAATGAATGGATGCATTCTCTATAAAATATATCCAAAGGCATTATACCTTCAAAGTTGAATACGAACTGAAGAAGCATCCAAGAATGCCTTGAAGACTAAAGTACTCCATGAGCCTAAGTGCAATTTTACTTGTATTAGAAACATAATTTCCAAACATCTAACTATACATGGAATGAATTTCACTTACATTGGTAGACAATTGCCTATTTCTAATCCAAAACGATTACCCTCTCATGCAAATCACACCTCATTTCACTCATGGGAGTGAGAGGCTCCATTGCTGTTGCATGCATTGCAATATGTCAATGGCCACCTACCCAGTGGCATCCCCTTGTACCAGCTTCACTTCCATCTGGTTCTCTTCATCCTCTATAGGCGAGTTACGTAGAAACGCATAGAAATCCACCCATGCCTTCCCATTTTACCTTCAGGGATACAGATGAACCCTTGTCGTGACCCACAATGGAATTCAAAGATCTCTAGATACCTACCACAGTGGTTTGATCTGCAAACTACATGTACAACCTTGCATTCACCTCAGAAGTTCTGGAAAAAAATCCCCATCCGAGGGTGAGCTTGGGGCCACCTCAATTTGCGGCAACATCCACTTCAACCTGAGTTGACCCAGTCAAATTTTACCCAAGAGTTTTTTGCTTTCCTTCCATTAATACATGGGGCCAGGCTGGTCACTGTCCACAAAGAGTTCAAAAGTTTTAGTGCGAATAGTGAGGAAACAGTTGAGGAGGGGCTGATTGATGTCTGGGTGCAGGTGGTTTTGAGATAGGTTCTCCAAATCAGATACATTATATTTGCAGCCACCTATAATGTTTACTGACATCCTATAACAGCATTTGAAATGATGACTTCTCTCACCTTCAAGTTACACTTTAAACATTAAAAGAAGCACCATTTGTCTATTGTGGCTTCAAACTGTCAATTCAGATGTACCAAGTTTTCTCATTAATGTATGTGTCTCATGACATAGAGCAGATTAAGATATTGTGTTTATGATTAATAGAGCAGTAAGAGGCAATTTGGTAACAAGATTTCATGTTTAGAATGAAACTAATAGTTAGATATTGATCTGTCATCTTCTGTTGGCAGATATCACACTTATCTTTTGTAGAATGAATCAGGAATAGCTTCTTTTGATTTGCTGTATTTATCTTTGCTTCATGGCAGTCTGAGATTTGAAGATTAATTCGGCTAAGAGCGAGCTAGTTTTGGTTAGAGTAGTACACAATGTGGAAAGATTAGCTCAGATTCAATGAAGCAAATTAGGTACTCTTAATTTATTTAGGCCTGCCCCTTGGTTTGCCTCATAAGGTTAGCTCAACATGGGATGTAATTGTGGAACAAACAGAAGGAGATTAGCAGGGTAGAAGAAAATATATTTGTCTAGTGGAAGGGTCACTTTGATGAACAATATCCTATCTAGCTCAACTACTTTGTAATCTCCAGGAGGCATTTCTGGAACTCTATAGCATTAGTTGAGGATGTTATGCACTTTCCTAATCAGAGGCTTCACTAGGATCTTCAATTTTCTAGGGATACCTGAGATTGGGAATTGGAACATTTATACACTTTTTTGGATCTTATCAATTCTATACCTCTTAATGGTGAGGGTTAGGACAAACTTTGTTGGAAACTGGCAAGGAATAAGAGTTTTAAGGTGAGTGAGTACTATATCTCCCTTTCCTCAACTCCTGTCACTCTTTTCCCTTAGAAACCTGTGTGGCGTTCAAAGATCCCTCATAGGGTTGCTTTCTTCTCAGGGACTGTTGCCTTAGGTAAGATTTTGACTCTTGAGAACTTATGCTATAAGGGTGTTGCAGTTGTAGATTGGTGCTATATGTGTAAAAAGAGCCCCAATCGGTGAATCATCTTCTTCTTCTTCATTGTCCTATTGCTTATGAGTTATGGTCTATGGTGTGGACTCTATTTGGTCTTCTATGGGTTATGCCGCAAAGTGTTACTGATTTACTTTCGAGTTGACAAGGTTCTTTCGGCAGACATCGGAGCATTGATTAATGGAGGGCTGTACCACATTGTGTCTTATGGTGTATTTGGCGAGAACAGAACTCAAGATTTTTTGAGGGGAAGGGACGGTCTATTCCAGAACTTAAATTTCTCTTTCCACACCTTGCTAGAGTGGAGTTCAACCTTTAATCTTATTCCATGTTCTAATTTTTTAGAAATTCTTGATCATTGTAATTTAAGAGTTTGATGTACAGTTATCCATGTACACCCCTGGTGTACCTGGATTTTTGATTAATACAATTCCGTTATTTATCCCCAAAAAAAAAAAAATTCCCATGCCAGGTAGTATACTAGTATTGCAAAGAGATTTGAAAAATTACAAAGTGATCTTTTATGGAGAAAAAACGAAATTCAATTTTGTGAATTTAGAAATGGACAATGCCCCAATTCAATCTGTAGATTTTGGAATTAGAAAACATGGTACTTTCAACCATGCTGTATTGAGGAAGTGGCTTCGGCGTTATACTACAACAATGGATTTCACTAAGGGTTGTCGTGGAGGCTAAATTTGATGAGAAATGGGGCCATTGGTGTACAATGGAGGTTATGAGTGATTATGGAGTGGTTTGTTAGGAGTTATTGGGAAAAGTTCTCAAAGTTTAATAAATAAATTGTTGGGGATGGTAGTTGCACTTGCGTTTTGGTAGGAATTATGGTGTTGCAAGTCACCCCTTAAGGCTTTGTTTCCTGGTTTGTTTGCCATCACAGTGAAAAAGGATGTTACTATTGCATAGTACATGGATAGATCTAATGTTGCTTTCCACTCCATGATTGGGATTTGGGAGTTTGAATCTGTTGAGAATTCTCTTTGACATTTTTTTATGTGGTTCACACTGATGGGGAAATGAATGGACAGGATTGTTTGGGTTTTGTAAGGAATAACGAGTTTAATATATGATCTTACTATGAAGCACTAAAAGGGGATTGATTTTTTTTTTTTTTTTTTTGAAAATTGGATAGTTACAAGGGAGGAGGGGGAAACACCAATTGAGCTATAAGGCTCTTGACCATTAAAAGGGGATCTTGTGTCAAAAGCATGTACACGAACGATGTAAGATATCAAAGTACATGACACTTATGAGCATCATATAGTTGAGATGAAATCCGAAACAAGATCATAAGCAAACTTTCAGTATTCTCAACAAGAACTGAACTGACCACATTTTCTGTGTGTGAAGAAAATGCATTCATCTCACAACAACACAGTTGCACTTACTCAATAAAAATTATTAGCACATGAATCTAAAAATATACGCTCACATGGAGAAATGATTATAGAACAGCCAATTATGAATAAATTATTTATTGATGAGCACACAAATTGGATGATGCCTCATATCACTTTCAACAAAATTGTTTGTAGTAAGGCAGCAGCTTGTATGGAGATAGAATAGTATAATGCAGCTCTAAGACTATAATAAATTGAGGATATTCCCAAACCTAGAAAGTAGTTGGTCAAAATTCAAATAAGGTAGAGAGACTAAAAAACCCTAATTAACTAAAGATAGATCAGTCCAATTAAACGAGTTAAGAGAGAGTGAAAAAAAACAATTAAGTTTGTAATAATTTTCACATTCAGAATTTGGTGTATTTTAAATTTAAAAAAAATAAAAACCCAACAACAATTGGATCTAATAGCGTACGTGAATTCCGAAGTGAAAAAGGAGTAAATATGGTTTTTGTAAGAAAGAAATATAAGAAGAAGTAGACGACATGGGTGAAAAACGAAATATATTTGTGAACCAACCTGGTGGGAGTGGGACTGCCCCTGCCCCTGCCCCTTCTTCTTCTGCTGTTATCTTTTGCTTTTGCTTTTGCTGCTGCTGCTGCGAGAGAGAGAGAGTGTGTGTGTGTGTGCTGCGCGCGATTTAGGGTGTCCGGCAAATTGGAGGAGAGATTTTGGGTGGACGCAAACGGAAGCCAACTTCAACTAATTTATTTTTTATTTTTATTTTTTCAGATTTTGCGACAGGAGACTTTAAAAAGATATGGTTTAGGAAAATGGTACAGTGCGTTAAAAATTTGTTCTGTTTTCGGACTTGTTTCATAAGTGTTTTTTTTTTTTTTTTGAGAAAGCAAATTATACATTTTAAGTTGATTGAGATTCATTTCAATCTTCTATATTATACTTTTATCTATATATATTTTTTATTACTATTATTATTATAAAACCAAAACCTTTAAAATGTTTACAATTTTTCAAGTCAATATAATATTTAAATAAAATTATCATTTTATTCCAACAAAATTATTTAACTTTTATTTATCTCATTTGTTGCCTAAAGAGAGTTGGAAACCAAAAATTATTCCCATACATTGCCTAAAAATAGTTGGAAACCAATAGGTTAACCAAAGTAGAGTTGAAAACTGGTTACAACTCAACAAATTATCCACCATCCTACAACTATAAATATATATATATATATATATATTGTAAAGACTCGATTTGTAACGATCCCAAATTGGTGTTGGGTTCGAACGTTAAAGGCCCAAACAATAAATTTGTAGAGAGTGGACTGAAAGGTTAGGCTTTGGTAAAGGGACAGCCGTTAGTTATGGTGTTCAGAATGATCACACAGAGGTGAACTGTGATTATCCAAGAAGACATTCTCCTCGGCACGGCCTGGGTGGTTCCGATTCTTAGCCCCGGTCCCCATTCCCTTTCTGGACTGCTTCCTCCTCCTTTTATACTAGCTTCTTCCCTCCCTCGAACGTCCACGTGTAGGTTCAGCTTTATAGGGTTGATATTTGTCCCATCAGCCTATACCCAAAGTGGTTGGGGGCGGTTGTAAAAGCTGAAAATTATGGCTCTGTCAAGCGCAGAGCACTTAATTGCAGTAATGGCAGCCTTTCCCTTATTCTTTGTCGCTACATTGTTCAAGGGTCCTTTCCCCATTAATACGACCAGGGCGTTTGTTGGCGCATTCAATACGGAGGTAACAGTTTTTCTTTGAATCACTCCTACACTGTACCCCCATGCGCATCCTACTATACTCGCCCTTTCTTCTAGGAGTGCTTTGGGGGCTGCCTTTGATGGCGTGCCGTTCCTTCCTTCTTGGTTTTGGGATGTCGAGGACAGGATCGTTCTCGGCTATATCTCTAGGCCATTTGGACTTTCATTGTATGTCCTCGGTAAAGTCTCTCCTCGGCGCGGGCCTTGAGCCCTAATGTAAAGTGGGTCGGGATCACAAATTCTCTGGCCACACATATATGTATAACAACAATGTACAAGCTGAAAAAGAATGAAGAGCCATGATAATTGATAGAACTTATTTAGGATTTTTATTTTTTGGCTTTTGCTTTTGCCACTGCTAATAGAATTAGACATACAATGAAGTTGGTGTGGCTAGCTGTTGCTAACATGCTCAAAGCTCAAGCATGGCTCCATGCAACCATATAGTACCTATGGTATTCTTTTTTCATGGTTTAATTTAGTTGTTTTAGATGCTATGGTATTGAATTACTCTTTGCCTCAAGTCTCACATCTTAAGCTTGGTACCTTTTTTTTTTTTGGTCATCTACATTATTTTTTTTTATTTAATCTATGCTCTTTTAATTCTTCTGTTACTCCATTTGGTTCTGGTGGACATGTTGGATATTTGAAATACATGCCTTTGATTTTGTGTTTGTGATTGTTTTTGTTGTTTAGAGTTACACCAGTAAAACTTATTCCTTTATATATATTTAAAAAAAAAAAAAAAACTATTTTCCACAATTATCATTTTATTTAAATACAATTATTCTTGTTTAGTCCAAACTTAACAATGAATGAAACTCTATCTCTCTAACAAGCCCAATAAACTCAAACTCATCATTATCATTTTTTTTAAACAAAATTATTTCGTTTAATCCAAATTTAATAAGGAGTGAAACTCTATATCTCTAAAAAGTCAAACTTAAACTCAAACTTAAACATTGATAATTTATTTCCAAATTTGCTAGGTTAATCATGAACAATAAAAGCAAAGCAAACATCAAATTTTTTTTTTAAAACCAAGTAGAGGTATGAGCTCTTCTTATGTTATTTTCTTCTCCTCTACTTTATTAAAATATATATATATATATATATATATTATGGATTTTCATGTATTTTTTAAAAAGTAATTTTCATACATATGAACCACCAAACTCTTTTTAGCCATTTTTTACAAGATAAAAAAGTTTGCAATAATTGAAATTATTCTTTTGAATGTAACACATCTTTCTCTTATATTTCTCTATTATTTAGTCATATATATTTTGTAAAATTATTTTAGTCTACCTCACAAATAAGTAAATTCCCGTGCATAGCACGGGTTAGTGACTAGTTCAATTAAATCATCTAATTTTTCAAATTTATTTAATTCTAGTTTTTTGTCCAATTTCTTTTAAAAAAAATTTGTCATTAAGTATGCAATAAATAACTAATGGAAGAAGTATGCTTGTGACTAAATATAGCATAGAAGGACTAATATTTACCAAAGTACACGATTAGAGTTTAGATATGGGGATGGGAAGGTGTTAGGCGCCCAAACCCAACTCCACCCGATTTGTGGATTGACTTCCACTCATTGTTTTCGAAGTCTTAATTTTGTTAAAGGCAAATTTAGCATGCATCCTAACTCACACACACTCTAACATATGGGCAAATTCTTTATAAAAAAAAGAAAAGAAAAGAATATTGAGTAGTAAAGTATGGTAGAGTTGGGAAATGCCCAAAATTATGACCTTCACGTTTGAATTTTTATCAGCTTAGAAAAGAAAAGTTGGCAAGTCTGGATAGAAACCATAAATAGGTTGGAAGGAAGGGCATGCATGATTTTGCATCCACTAACCGAATTAGAATCCCACATTTTGCTCTCCTTTCAAATGACACCTTCTTCCCTTCCCTACCAAAATGTCCACTCATATCTCCTCTTTTATCTCCCGGAAACCAAAACTCATCCGTCTTTTCTTCCCACCAAATATTTTTTCAACATCTCCTCGCCAGCTTTGCCTACGGGCTGGCTAGCTAGCTTTGAGGGCAACATTCTATTATTTTTATATACTCTTTGAAGAATATTATTAATTCGTGGATCCTTCAATGCTTGCTTTTATTTTGATTTTTGTTTCTGGATTCAATCAAGCATATGATTAGATCATTGGCACACACAGTTACAGACATGAGTTGCTTCCCGTGCTTCGTGTCACAGAGGAGTACGAAAACAAATAGCAAGAGGGAGCACGTTTCTCCATTTGATGAACACACTACATCAAGACCGCCTGGTAATATTTTCATCAATTTTTTCTTCTTTCTGTTTTTTTTTTTTTTTTTTTATCCTACTACATATTATATTAACCAGTTATATAATTCGCTCAACTTATTATATATTCCTCTTTCTCTATTGCAATTTCCATTTATTTTTTGTTACCATTTGGGATTGTTCTTGAAATATAGACAGCTTGTTCTCTAGGGTGGATTTGAATCTTAAATGATACTTTTCATTCCAACATAAGATTTTCTTTTTATTTTTTCCATTTATCTAATTGAGAGTTTGTACAAGGTTCAGTAGCTAAAACTCCACTAGTTGTGCGTGTAGAGATTAAGAAACAAAAGGCTGCAGGTTGTGAAGTTCAAGACAGAAATAGCGCAGCAAAAACTTTCACTTTCCGTGAGTTAGCAACAGCAACGAAGAATTTCCGCCAAGAATGTCTATTGGGTGAAGGTGGATTTGGAAGAGTCTACAAGGGTACGCTTCAAGCAAGCGAGCAGGTTAGCTTAATTATAAGGACCCCTACCCTTTTTTTCCCCCCATTTATTATTGTTATTTTTTCTTTTCAACGAATAATCTCTAACTTTCTCTGCCATTAATGTGTTGTGTTGTGTAGGTGGTGGCAGTGAAGCAACTTGACAGAAATGGATTGCATGGTTACAAGGAATTTCTTGTGGATGTTTCAATGCTCGGTGTCCTCCACCATGAAAATCTGGTCAATCTCATAGGATACTGTGCTGATGGAGATCAAAGGCTTTTGGTGTATGACTACGTGTCAGGGGGTTCTCTAGAAGACCATCTTCTTGGTATTATTAATTTCTTCAGTTCTTGTTTTATTGTTTCTTTAATTCTATAACATAATCAGACCAGTTTTGATTACCATTTACCTGTGTGCTTTTGCGTTTGTCTAATAGCATACTATTCTAAATTGCAGAAATTCTCAAGGCCATTTATATATACTTCTTTAATTTCTTGCAATTCGAGCAAACTTGTGATAATGTTCCAATCGAGGATGTTCCCTTTAATTATTCCTTAAAACATTAAAGTTTATTGAAGCATTTTCCATCCGTATTTTTTATGCAGATATTGGACCAGATCAGAAGCCATTAGATTGGTCTACAAGAATAAGAATTGCATTTGGTGTTGCTAAAGGATTAGAATACTTGCATGATAAGGCCAATCCCCCTGTTATATATCGTGATTTAAAATCCTCAAACATCTTGCTGGATGAAGATTTTAACCCAAAACTGTCTGATGTTGGACTAGCTAAGCTTGGCCCTCTTGGGGACAATACCAATTTATCGACAAGGGTGATGGGTACATATGGTTATTCTGCTCCAGAGTACACAAAATCATGTCATCTCACATTGAAGTCAGATGTGTACAGTTTTGGAGTTGTTTTACTAGAGCTCATTACTGGTCGAAGAGCCATTGACACCACAAGACCGATTGAAGAGCAAAATTTAGTTGCTTGGGTAATTCTATTTACTAATTTAGCTAGAAGAGATATATGTGCCTTCCAACTCCTGATTTTATTCTTTTTTTAACTTCAAAAAATAGTAATTTATAGATAACCAGAAATTAAGCATACTTGTTGAGCCCTTAATAATCGATTATCTGTTGAACAACGTTATTTTCTATTTTGTTCATGGTTAAACAGGCACAACCCATATTCAGGGACCCAAGAAGGTTTCCAGATATAGCTGATCCTCTTCTTAGAAAGCAATTCCCAGAAAAAGAATTGAATCAAGTAGTTGCAATAGCAGCCATGTGCCTGCAGGAGGAAGCAGCAGTCCGTCCCTTTATGAGTGATGCTGTAACTACTCTAAGTTTCCTTTCTACAACTCCACCAGAGATCATCCAGCTTGCTCTTCCATCGCCTGCCACACCTTCTCAAACTGAAAATCATCACATTGACCACAATACTTCAGATGATGAAGATGAAGATAGTGAAAGTAGTGCAATACACCAAGATGCAGATAGTAAAGCTGCAGACATGCTGGGGAGTGACAGTTCAGATTCAGACCATGAGGATATTGATATAATAGATGATGAACATGAAGAGCATCATGATCATGGAGATGCTTCAGATTATGAGGGTAGAGAGACAGCATCTTGTGAAAATGAATACCAAAAAACCGTTCTTATGGATACTAAAATACAGCTTTCCAATAACTCAAGTTGCAAAAACAGCAGGCAGCAGCAACAGATCACATAATGGAAGAGCTTCTTTGATGCACAAAGTCAGCAGCAGCTTTAGTTCATACGAAGGAAGAGTGTCATCAAGCCATAGCAGCAGCAAGGGAGCACACGATGGAGATGGACATGTATCTTCACTCAACAACTGCGGTAGTGGGGATTTATCGTAGGAGATTGCTTGCAAGTATTTGTGTTACTTCCTGAATATCATAAAACGAATAATTCTTCATCTTTCTTTTTCTATTGCCAGGAGCTAATCTTTGTTTATAGACCACAACAGAAGCAACAGTGAATCACAAGTGATCATCTCCATTTCACTGTTAGGAATTTTTTTTTTTTTTTTTAAATTTCAGTGTACGATATGACATTAAGTACACCTTTATATTTGTAATGTTTAGTCTAAATCTTGAAATAGATCCATTTTAAATAGGGAGGATCTTTTATCATGTACAGAATATAAAAGGTGATTTTGATGACATTACTCAAAATATTCAACAGGGTACTTATTTATAGTGCCCATTCATAAATTACTTATTTTATATCCGTTCGTGGGTTGGTGTTTTTTCTCACCACCATGGATGATCTGACCTCTAATTGGAATCGACTTACTTTGTCAGAAAAAGAAGGTTCGAATTGTTGTCTAGATGAGGAATTGAGCTCACCAGAGTTCAGTATTGTTACAAAATTCCTCACAAAAAGAGCATTGAACATCGACGGTATTGCCAAAAATTTCATTCCACTTTGGCGCTCAAAAAACGGATTCAGGGTACGTAATTTGGGGGACCACAAAGTTTTGTTTGTGTTTGATAACGAAGTGGAAGTGGATAGAGTGCACTAGAGTGAACCATGGACTTTTGATAAACATTTGGTAGTTATGGAAAAATACAACACAAATTCCTCTAATGACGAACTCAAACTGGATTGGTAGTGCAAGTAATCTAGCAGATCTCTTTACCAAAACCTTGCCCCAAAGGACTATTGAGTCACATTTGGAGGGAATGAGAGTTAGATTAGTGCACAATAGTCTTTAGGGCAAGTGGGAGATTGTTAGAATATGTGCCCTTTAAATCCTATTGTATGATGCCATGTATGACATTATGTTTTATGTAATAAATTTTTTTTTTTAATTATTATTATCTAAAATAATGGTAACTTGAATATTTGGACATTATCATATAGTCCATGAGATGCATAGTATGTGATTTATGTGATTTAGTCACAGAAGATATAAATCACAAGTTCTTTGTAAACTCAGAATTTTAGTTCATAGTCGGTGATGAAATTGGGCATTTCATCTGCGAAGACTATAATATATCAATTAAGATGATTTGTCTTGATCATGGAAATGGAGACTTCTAGTTGATATGTTGATATGTTTTAAGTGTTAAGACATATTGAACTGGACCGCTGTGAAATTTATTATTTTACTAACAACTATTAAATGAATAATAAATCTTACGACTTCTATTTACATTAACTCATAATCCTGAGAGAATAATGAACCTGATCATGAAGTGTAGATTACTTTGATATATTAGGAGTGAAGTCTAAAGTCGCGATCAAAACCTTAGTAAGTTGGGCAGCCACATTTAGTGTTGAAGGAACATATATTCTCAAGATGAAATTCATAATCTCTTAACGGAGATATAAAATATTCTCCTGAGATAAGTTTAATAGGTTTGGTTATTCAGAGTGTTAGGCCTAACCATTTTAGTAACTAACTTAAATGATTAAACCGAGTACTCAAGGATTAAAATGTAGTAATCTTTAAAGTGACAGTCAACATTCATGATTTTGTATTACTAAGAATATTTTAATAAAGGGGTTGAATGTATAATAAAGTCTTGAGATATAATTTATTAATAAGGCCTAAAGTGCAATTATATTTGTACAGTAGTATTAAATATAATTAATGGTAATTTTGGACTTGTCAAGAGTTGACAGAAAGGCCCAAAACCCATTGGAGTTAGTGTCTTATTTGTCCCTTTTGGTCACACTCCAAGCCACGTACTAAAACCCAATTGAAATGACCCAAAAGACTAGCCCAATTAGATAATCAGTTATATATAAGGAGAGAAATATACATATTTTTGTAATTGAATGAAATGGTGTATATGTGAGTGTAAGTCACTCTCTTATTCTCCCTTGAACATATACATATAAACTAATTGAGAAACCATACTTCTTGGGCATAAGTGGAATTAGAGTGAAGATTAAAAGTGTTTCCAAGTACTTCTAATCCTTGGTTTTGAATTTCACTGCATCAAGGTATGCTCTCTTATTCTTAAATTCTGAAATTTACTTAGCACATGTTATCAATTGCAAATGAAGTAGATCCGTTAATTTTCCACTGCATATGATTTGTATGTGATACAAACCATGTTTTACCAACACCTAGTCGTCTCATTGTTCCTTTGGGCATTATGTTGACAGTAGACCCATCGTCTATGAGGATGCGGCTTACATTTTTCCCTTGTGTGTAACCTAAGACAAAAAGTGGTTGATTGTGTGATTTGGAGCCCAATAGGAGATCCTTATTGGTGAACGTCATCTTGTCGCGGTAGTGAGCACATAAAGCAACTGCTTCTTGCGAGGCATGGGTTTCACTTTCCTCTTCCTTTGTTACTTTAGTTTCTTCAAGGTTCACTTTTTCCTCCTTTTCGGTAAGGTCTTCTTGATCATCAGCATCGTGGCAAGAGACCATGTAAGTGGTTGTCATTAGGCCCTCTGTAAGAAAGCCTTTAGGGAAAAACTCATGCAGTGTGACCGACGGGGAGCCCTCCTTTTGCAATAACTCATTCGAACGAGCTCCCTTTCTTTGTTTCTTTAGACCATTTTATTCCCTTCCCTTTAGGAGCAACTTTTGAATCGCTTGCTTGGAGTTCCCTTTTCTTGTAAGGAACATGGGGTTTTGGATTACGTTGCTTTCGAAATCTCTTGTAGGCCACAAAAGTCCAATCCTCTTTGTCACCCACCAATTCGTCATTAGCTCTATCATCATCTTGAGGGTTGAAGCATGACATATGCATAGGCTTAAGCATTCCAAATTGGATGTGTTTGTGATATACCCTTGATGTTGATGGCAAGGTGGATTGCACTTCCGTTGGAGTTGGTGACTTCGCAGAAATCGGGGATCCAACAGCGAACGTGAAACGATTTGCCTCAACAATTTCATCTAAGTCTAACAAAATTTTACCCTCCTTTGCAAGCCTTAAGATAAGGTTATTTAGAACAAAACATTTTTCCATAGGGTGACTTACAACTCGATGATATACGCAGTAGTTTGGGTCGTTGGTTTGTCCCATTTTCTTCGCACTCTTGCATTCTAGAAGCTTGATCACATTCTTCTCTAACAATTCCTCGAGCATGCCTTGAACGTCGGCATCTGGAAACGGGTATGTCTTTTCTTCCATCTCCTTCAAGGTCAATTGACACTTCTCCCACTCTTGTATTGGACTGGCCCTTTTCTCCATTCTTTTATTCTCTTTACTGGAGAGCTTCACAGGCTCCACAGCAATGGCCATAGATTCCTTAACCATGGGTCTGGAAGACTTATCCTCTCTCCTTGTATCCCTCTTCTCTTTACACTGCTCGTCAACAGGTAAGCCTTTTTCTCCATGGCTAGACAGGCTAAGCTCCATGTCATGGGCTCGGGTAGCAAGCTCTTCAAAGGTGTGAGGTTTGATTCCTTGGAGGATGTAAAGCAACCCCCAATGCATACCTTGGATGCACATCGACATTCCTGAAGACTCGAAAAGGAAATCTTTGCGGTAGAGGCTTAACGAGCACCAACGATTGATGTATTCTATCACTGGTTCATCTTTCCATTGCTTTGTGTTGGTTAATTCCAGCATGCTTACGGTACGTCGGGTATTGTAGAAACGGTTCAAGAATTCCCTTTCCATTTGCTCCTAACTATCAATGGACTCGGGCTCAAGATTCGTGTACCAATCGAAGGCGTTTCCTCGAAAAGTACGCACAAATTGCTTCGTGAGCAAGTTCCCATCCGTACCGGCGTTATTGCAAGTCTCGATGAAATGAGTGATATGTTGCTTCGAATTCCCTTTCCTGTTGAATTGTTAAAACTTAGGAGGTTGGTAACCCGCAAGCATCTGTAAAATGTCAATCCTCTTGGTGTATGGTTTTGAATACATCAAAGAGCTTTATGGTGCCCCACCATATTGAGCTCGAATGATGTTCGTTATCATATCCTGCAACTGTTGGACCGATAGAGATGAAATTGAGGTAGAGCTCCCTTGTGAACCATTAGCCTTCTTTGGAGAAGATGTATGAGCACAATGGGATGTATATTGATGCGTGTGAGAATGACCTTTGATGGACTCCCCTTGATTCTGAACCTTAAGCTTGTTCATAAGCGTGGCGATTTGAAGGTCTTTCTCCTCTATTGTCTTGGTAAGTTTAGATATAGCATGTTCTGTTTTAGCAATCTTTTCATCAATGGTGGCAGTCTCCATCATCATGGCCGCCATGGCTATTATACGAGAAGAATTCTTTGAGAAGATGGATGAAGTGACTTTTCGGGGGGATCCTTGGGAAGAACTTGACTGTGAAGCAGTACTTGACCTAGTATCTAATGCAGAATAGTGATATTCGCTCCCTATTGTTGAGTCCTCTAGAACGAATGCTGAGTCTCCCTTCCTAGGGGAAGTGTGCTTGCTTGTCCTCAAAATGCTCAAGGAGATGACAGTCTTTGGCTGGGCTAGGGCACTTATGAGTTTGGTCACAGGAGCTTTCCCCTCAACTTCTTGTGATGTGAGGAGTCTTATTGCCTTAACTTTGTTTCGAGTCATGGGACATGCGGATGTACTGTTGCTTGTTGACCCCCCAACGCTATTGGTAGCATTCTTGGGCATCTAAGACTTCTTCGAGGCCATTGATCTTGGTGGATTGGAGACTTGAAGATTTCTAGGATGGAGAAAGAGATGAGAGGTAGAGTTGTCCCATTGGGCGTGTCGGAAATTTGTACACACAATTTTCATAAAAGATAAATCAAACGATCACGATGTGGCGTAACAAATTATCAATTTATATTGACTTGTATATATGTGAGTACAATCCTCTGTATGAATCTTTACAATGAAAGAGTACAATAAATTCTTTTGATTCGATCTCCAAGAAACTTTATGATCCAAAGGGGCTATGAAGCTTTATCTTGAATCGTACTTTGATGTTTCCAAGTTGAATCAATAGTTGAACGTACTTGATTTGATGCGAGGGCCGTTGCCTTGATCTTGAACTAGATTAAAGGAGAATCCCCACTTTGATTTGAAGAAGTAGGAATAGACCTTGATGAACAATGGAATTCTTGTGAACTTTAGAGATGACTCTCTATTTTGGCAGTGTCAGTATGGTTTTCTCTCTAAGTGTCTGTCCCTTTTCTCATAGGAAAAGCCTTTATTTATAGGCAACTCAATAGTATTTAATTTAGGAATTTTCTCTTAGCATTTATAGAGAGTTAATTATGAATTTAATTTGGTCTTTCATTTAATAAGAACTTTCCATATAGGTCTTTTTTTTTTTTTTACGTTGCCATATGGCTTTCTTCATTTGATGTTGCCACGTGGCTTGATTTCATTCGCTGATCGTCCACATCATCAATTTGAGATTAATTTGATCACAAATATTTTATCATGAACAATTAGACGGTTATGAATACATCATAAAATTTTGATGTCTACAGACACAAGCAAGCAAAGACTCGTGCATGGACATATAGGTAAGCGTGCAAAAATGTAAAGAAGTAAAAAAGGCTAAACGTGTGGCACAAAGCAGGCAAGGCAAGCATAACATCGCACATAGAGAAGAAAGGGTATGCATCAAGCAAACCGACATCACGGGAATGTATTCTCATAAGTGGTTACACCCAAACAAGCCATAAAACAGGACGAATGCAACCACACACAAACAAGTGGCCCTAAAGACCAACAAGCACAAGCCCACAGAGGGCACTAAGCATGGTAAAACCTAGATCTAGGCAGGCAAACATGGATATAAAGCGTAGAAGCAAGCAAGCATATGCATGCATAAAGGAAATGATCCAAACCCTTTGATATAGGGCTAGGTGTATGGATGTAGGTCTAGACCACAAGATTTAGGTCTACACCTTACCTAAAGGGCTAAAACAAAAGAAAGAGATATAGCAAGAGACAAAAAGGGCTATAGAAGCACATGACATAGTAACCAATATGAAGATCTAGACACAAACATGGCAAGGAGCACACTAACATATAGATCTAAGCATAAGCATGGCCAGGAGCACATAAACATATAGATCTAAGTATAAGCATGGCAAGGAGCATATAAACATGTAGATCTAAACATAAGCATGGCCAAAAGCACCTAAACATAGGGATCTAAGCACAAACATAATATTTAGACATATCCTAGCCCAAGAAAGTTAGGCCAACATCATCAAAGCGATAAAATATGGCAAAAAGCAAGGAGACATGCTAGGAAAGCCATAAAACATGCTAGGAAGCAAGATAAAGCAAAGGGTGTAGATTGTAGCTAAAAAGCTATATCTACACCCTTAAAAACTCAAAATCCAAGGTCTTGAAACCAAGGAGAGGAAAAAAAGTGCAAGAACACTACCTCTTGATTGTTGAGAAAAGAGAGAAATCGAAGGTTTTTGGATGTGTTTGGGAGAGAATTTAGAGATGAAAAGAGAGAGAATCTGCCTAGAACAATGCTCCAAAATGCCAAAAATCCCCCCATTTTTTTTATCTGAGGGGGGGTCTGGGGGATAAATAGGCAAAAGTGACCCTTCAGCTTCTAGTGCCCACTCCGATGGCCCTTTAGTGGCCGTCAGGTCTGATGCTAACATCAGCAATCTCAGCTCTTCCTTAGTTTGACTTTGGATGCATATTTGAAGGTCTTTCCGAACTCCGATTGAGCTGATCTTGGTGTCCCTAGAAGGATTTGGGTGTCTAATTTGCAGAACACTAAAGAAATTGAAATTCCAATTGTCAGATCAAAAGTTATGACCTCAGGAAGTGAGCTGACGTGCTTTGCATGATTTTCAGGATATCTCAATTGTTTTAACTCCGATTTCAACCCATGAATAGTCGTTGGAAAAGGAATTCAATAGTCTTTGCAATGACGCTAGCCCCAACCCATTTTGACAGTCAAATCAAATTTAGGATTTTTGGGACCCTTGGAAGTCAATCTTGGGTCAAATTTGGTCAAAGTTGACGAAAATCACCGAGTAGCTTGGGTTTGATGTAGAAACAAGAAAAATGTTGTTTTGGGATATTTTGACCAACTTTGAATTTCGGTCAATTTAACCTAAAATGACACTTTGAGTGCTCCAATGCCCGAACAGATTGCGCCTCGTCAATTTAGGTGTTTCCGCGGCCCCTAAAAGAAAGTTAATATTTTTGGAATTTTTGGGGTCTAGCATGCAAATCGAGTGCAGACAAAATACAGTATCTACACTTTGCAAATAGCACTTGAGTCTTCAATGTAACCATTAGATTTAGATGCAGTGCACTTTAGTCTACCCATTTTCAAATATTGGCCTAGACTTAGCAAATGGTTCGGATGGGTTGGGTTGGGTTGGGTTATAGATTTGGTGAAGAGATTTGAGGGAGTATGTGAGTGTTTTTGCGATTGAATAGTGAGAAGTGAGAACCACTCATTGGTATTAAAATATATATATTCTCAAAACGCAAAAGGAAACTAGTGGCCACGGTTAACTACACGAGTGTAACCCCTCAGCCTCAGCCTCCTTAGCCTCAGCTGACTTATATATTAGAAAAAAAAAGAGAAAGAAGTGAAAGCTAATTCCATCTAAATGAGCTGCCTGAGGTTGAGCAAATGCTTGTTCAAGTTTAGAAGTGATGAAGTCTATGAAAGAAATCAACCCAGATTTGAAGTTTATTTCTATAATAATAATAAAAATAATGAATTTCAACAACACTGCATGTCTAAATCCCTTCTCAGAAACACAACCAGAACCCATGTCTCATTTTCAAACAAAAACAACAACAACAACCACTTTCTTGATAATGATTTAATAGAAGAAGAAGAAGAAGAAGAAGAAAAAGAAGATAGAAAATTAGTTCATTGTGAGGTGGAAGTAATATCGTGGAGGGAACGCAGAATCAAGGCCCAAATATCCATTCATGCTCACATCCAATCAGTTTGGAACGCTCTCACTGATTACGAGCGCCTTGCCGATTACATTCCCAATCTTGTTTCCAGGTTTCTTCTGTATTATTTATTTGATATCATTTGAATGTGTTTGATAATATTAAATGTGGTTGAGCAAGAGTTAAGTCTGCCGTGAAGATTACTATAAAGCCGAGCTCCCTCACGTCACGGGATTTCCTTCTCCTTACTTCTCTCCCTAATTTTTCCAACCGCTCCCTTGGTCGATCATAACTCTCTACTGTTGAATATTTCCTAACTTATATTTTTAATTTTTGTTGTCTAAATAAATAAATAAATTAGTAATTGTTTATGTTTGTGTTTAGTGGGAGAATAGCTTGCCCTCATCCTGAGCGGATATGGTTGGAGCAAAGAGGCTTGCAACGGGCACTCTATTGGCATATTGAAGCACGTGTCGTTTTGGATCTTCAAGAATTTCCCATTTCTGTAAGCAACCATCTTTTATTCTTTAACCAAAAATTTACCTACTATCATTAAATCGTTTCTGTAATTCTGAGACAGAAAAAGAGAGTTATTTTTATTTTAAACTGTTTCAGGCTAATCATCGTGAGCTCCACTTTTCCATGGTTGATGGAGATTTTAAGAAGTTTGAAGGCAAATGGTCCTTAAATTCTGGGACAACAAGGTACAATTCATTTACTTTTCTTGAATCCTGACTAATGTAAGAAAAATATTTTTAACTTCATGAATAAACTAGATGTGGGAAGTCTTAGTCTTAGAATACTTGCTACTTTCTTTGAAGTTGGTAACAGCATTGATTATGTTCCTGTACCATCTTGGTCAAAAGTATGTGAGCAATTGAACTTCAATAGGGAAAAAATTGTTTTTCTTTTGTGTTTCGCATGAAATTTTAAATAAATAAATGATTTTTCCATAGTCTTATGAATTGGTTCTTTTTAGTAGATTTAGAGTGTCATTTATAGATTATCTGAAATTATGGCAGTTTCTATAATACTTGTTCTATTGTCCCTTTATATGCAATATTTAAGACCTTGACAATGTTGGTTGACCGAGGATATCATATCCATGATAACATCAGTTTTATGTTGAAAACTTCCTCCCTTAACAAATCCTTTGCAGTTGTTTTTACAGATCCATTATAGTTTGAGCTAATCGATCCGCATCTCATGGCTCCCCCACCTTAGCCGCCTAGAAGACCTGAAAGCATGTCGTCTAAATTTAAGACCTTGACAATGTTGGTTACTGGCGGATAACATATCCGTGATAGCATCATTTTTATGTTGAAAATTTCATCCCTTAACAAATCTGTTACAATTGATTTTAACAAATCTATTATAGCTTTTATTATTTTGGACAAAGTCTAGGTGATTCAGTATACTTGGTCAACAATTATTCTCATTTTCCATCATCATATATTATTCCTTCTTCCTTATAGATACAGTATTTGTGCAAATATTCGTGCAATTTGAGGTATTGAAATCTTTCTTCTTTAAACTTTTTGCAGGTCTTCATCAACAATTTTATCATATGAAGTTAATGTGATACCAAGATTCAATTTCCCTGCCATTTTCTTGGAGAGAATTATCAGATCAGATCTTCCTGTAAATCTTAAAGCATTGGCTTGTAGAGCTGAAAAAAATTTCAAAGGGATACAGAGAATAGCACTCACAGGGAATTCCTCTATTGGAAAATCCACGGGTGGTGTTAGTTCATTCCACAAGAGCTTTGATGGCGCCTTGTGTGAGATGGGTAAATTGTCACTTGGAGAGTTTAAAGAGAGATTTGCTGGATCTAATTTTGGTCCCCTGTCTCCATCTTCTAGTGAGTTGAACAGTAACTGGGGTATTTTTGGAAAAGTTTGTAGACTTGATAGACCTTGCATGGTGGATGAAGTTCATCTTCGTAGATTTGATGGTCTATTGGTAACTGATTGACCCTAGACTATTCTCTACTAGCATTCCTGTCCTAGGAGAACCATACCTGTTTTAGCAGTTGCTAATAACATGATTTTGGGCTGAAGGAAAACGGAGGTGTTCATCGTTGTGTTGTTGCAAGCATCACAGTAAAAGCTCCTGTTCACAAAGTTTGGAGTGTTTTAACTGCTTATGAAAGTCTTCCTGAGTAAGTAATATATATGCTTTGTTTTATGAACTTTTTCTAAAGAAGTTAATTTTATTATGGCTAGTCCCTAAGATACTGGCTACTTCTGTAAATCTTTCGTCATTCCTTCTATCAATATTAAACTTAGGCTAGTCTCCCCCATGTGTATGTCAAATAAAAACATAAAGACCTTGTGTTATATTCTTGTCAGCATATGTTCTACATGCTACATAAAAAAATTAAATCTGAGGTCACACTCAAAACTAAACTGGAACTGAATAAACTAAAATTTCCATTATTCCAGAGACAAACCAAGCTGAGTATATTTCCATCATTCCTTATAGTATATTCTTGTACAATTACCTTTGCAGAAGAGATAAATGACACATAGGTTTTTGTAATCTTTAAAACTTGCTATGGAGATAAGGAGAAAAGGAAAGAAAATTGAGATGTTGTGAGCCCAACAAGGCATAAGACATCCTGAGCTGTGAGATGCAGAGCATTTTTCCTGACTGATGGTTGGCGTGTTAACCACTTGGGCATGCCATTTTTGGGATTCATGTCCCTTTTCATCACATTGAGCACCAACAAATGAGTCCTCATCTATTAAAAAAATACAGTGGCTTATGCTTAACTCTGTGGTTAATATATTGGCATGTTGAGGAGGTCACTTTAATAGACCATAGTGCACTCGTGATTCCATACCATCAGATCTTATATGAAGAATGCAGAGGAACTAAACTCTTATTGATTTAAAAGATCCTAGTATATTAGATTATTGCACTTAGTTTCATTAATGTATAAGTTTTGCTTGCACTGGGATATTTCTCCATGACTTACTACTAATTCCAAAGAACCTGATGGTTGATTATGTGATCCATAATTGCGTGTTTGGTATAGGTAATCTGTCAGGATTCCTAGGAATCTTAAGAGAATTTCCCAAGCTTACCCTTATTTAGTTGCAAATAGCTCAAGGGAATGTAGATGCCATAGGAATCCAATTTCCATTAGAACTCCTGTCCCCTCAAAATAGGTGGGTAATCCACATTCCTATGACTAAGCAAAATATAATTTTTGATAGTGACATTAATACCTCAATTTACCCGCCCAACTAACAAAATCAAAAATTTCTTTTCTCATCCAAACCCTTTCCTCTCTCTTTACTTCCCTCATTCGAGTGTTGATAGACAACTTTTTTTTGGTTTATGGTTCTATATTCATTGTGCAGATGTGAACAATGCAAAATGTTTAGGCTATTTAATTTTTTTTTTTTTGTTTATTCAATTTTTTGACATATCAAAAAAAAAAAAAAAAATTTATTCAATTTTTTGACATATTTTTTATTATATATTTTAAAAGTATAATTAAAATACTAAGGTATTTCAAGATTATCCTGTAAAATGGTATTTTTGAAGAAAATGAATAATTCCCATTGGAATTTTGGGAAAAACCAACCACTGGGATAGAATCTTATCAGATTTCTTACCAAATTAAATATAGGCATTATTACATTCTTAATTATTCAGCTTCTCAGGCATTATATTCCCAAAAATTTAGATGCAATGAGACATATTAGATCCCCCAAACCAAATGCTATGTAATGGTTCTAGTTTGCATTTTTCTATATCTTGTGCAAAACTCTAAAATATATATTCAATGTCCTTTAGTGGTTATGAAGAGGGAAAGAAGGGTGTGATGCTACAAGCTGCTGTTAACTTTAGGCCCGATAGTTTCTTTTGCCTCATTATTTTTCTTTGGATATTAATTGCAGAATAGTTCCAAATTTAGCCATCAGCAAAATACTGTCACGTGAAAACAACAAGGTCCGCATTCTTCAGGTACAAGCTTAATATTTGCTAATTGCAATATGAGACAATACCTCTCTTGAAGAATTTTTTATTTACTTTCATATAACTGGTGAAACTTTATTAGTTTCATCTCTATACACGTGCTGCATTTTTTTCCTCACGTGTAAGCTTCTTGTAAAAAAAAAAAACATGAACATACTTAGCAAAGGCCTGAGAACATAGGCTGACTGAAACAAATAAACATGGACATGCTTAACAAAGGCCTATACATTGCTGCAATTTACAGAGGAGAGTCTTCAAGACTGGAGTTGATCCCATTCCCCTTGTGAGTGATTTTTAGGAACTCTAGGGTGATGTTGTGAAAATTGTGAAATAATTTGTTTATGCAAGGTTAACGGAGATAGAAAAGAAAAATATGACATAAGAAATTTACGTGGTTCGGCAATATGCCTACGTCCAAGGGAGACGACAGAATAGTTTCACTATAATTTTGGAGATTACAACAATAACATGAAGTCACTCTCACAAATCCAAACTCCAAATACACCCTCGGTTCTCTTTCAAATAAATAGAGAACACCCTATTGTATTTAGACAAGAGTTGTAGGACACTCTAGCTTCCTATCTCTGGTGCGAACACACAGAAGAAGCCATTTCACTTTTCTGTCTCACTTGCTCACACCTTTCTCTCATGCTCCACTTCTATTTATACTAAAAAGGTACAGTTGAATTTAAAATAGTTCTAGTGTTGGGTGCACGTGGGCACCATGGTCTAGCCCACTACGTGTTTGAATAAGAATTGCATTGAATAGTTACTGCTTGTGAGAATCCTCGTGGATTAGAAGTTTTAGGCTGCTGTGTGTCTAATATGTAAAGGCAATTATATGTGGTTATAAGTGGTTTGCCACACAAGGAGAAATAGTGTGGGTGCCGCATAGAGAGAGATTGCCGAGAGAGAGCTGTGCAAGGAAAAGAAGATAGGGAGGAGAGAGCAAAGTGTTGTTGCCTTTCAAATAAATAATTAGTATGTGTGAGAGTAAAGAAAACAAGGATATTTTCGTTAGCCGTGAGACATGCATGAGGATTTATTATTGTATACATGGTTTACTTTTTATTGAGAGTAAAGAAAATAAATAGGAAAGAATTTTACCATATTGAGTAACCAAATGGTTTACTTTTTGAAAATTTTTTTCAATTATCATTATTTAAATTAAAGTAGATGTATGTAACGGTAAAGTATATGTAAAGTTGAAGCCACTTGAGATGAATGTGCAAAGTCAATCTCATTATCATGGTGTATTTTGCCATTTTAAGTAACTGAATAGTTTATGTGGGTTCCTACTTTGGACAGTGTCCAGGACCAATGGTCTGGGGGGATCTTGGGCCTCCAAATGATGGTGTTGATGGTTAGTGAACTGGGCTTGACTCATCGTGGCTTTGTTGGGCCGTTTTTCGAGCCAATCTGTGCACAAGACATGAACTCCACAACATAAATATACATAAACATATATATATATATATATATATATTTATATATTTATTGGTTGAGTGAATAACCAGGTAATAGCAAATGAACTAGAAGAGTGCAAGTAAAAGAACGTTAGGGATTCTCAAAATAGAGTGAGATTATGATTCATTATATTAAGTATTTGAATACATTGGGTCCTACTTTGCTAGGATATATCACAAGGCTCAATAAAGTTCAAAAATCACAGACTTAGATAGCTCTCTTTGGGCTTTCAAGACTTGTGAAGTTTGAATCTCTTTGAATCCAAGTGTATCCTTAAATATTTTTCTGTAGGATCCTTTACAGTACCTCACTCTTCACTCTATTTCAAGCCCACAGCTCGCTTTCTAGCATCTTTTCTAGTATGCAGAGTGCTTCTTGTTGATTGCCCTTCTTGGCTGGTGCTTTGCCCCTTTTATAGTGCTACTTGGATGCTCCTTAACACCAACCATCATTCTCTTTTGTGTGCTGGGGATCAGAATCAATGTCATATCTGAAAGCTTTGGTGACTGGTCCCTTACCTTTTATTCTTATTTCATTTTTCTGGGTTTTGGCAATCTAAGGGTATGTTTGGTAACTGTTTTTTCCCCTTCTTTTCTGTTTTCAAAAATAATTTTCTATTTTTGAAACTAAAAAACTTGTTTAGCAACTCAAAATGGACAGAAAACAAAAACTGTTCTCAAAACTTAATTTGTGAAGGAAACTAAAAACATGTAAAATGCTGTTTTCAGTTTCTAATTTTCAAAGTTAATGAAAACACACATTTAATTTAATGAATCTGTCTCATTTAATGAGTTAGCATTAGAGTTCAAATTCTAGTAACAACATATTTTAGTATTTTCTATTTTTTTCTTCAAAAAACTATTTTTTCAATTTCAACTAACCAAACATGTTTTTGATTTAAAAAATACAAGAAAATTGTTTTTTCTTTATATTCTCAAAAAACAAGTTTTTGAAAATAGAAAACAAAAACTGTTACCAAACATAACCTAAAGGTCTCTTGTTGACTTCCTCTTATGGGAGATCCCTTCTGAGTAAGTCCAAATGCTTCTCCAAGGTCAAGGTTTCTTATACTTTCCCCAAGGCCTTAAAAAGGACATCTCAAAGCTCTGAGGCTCTGATGTTGACCTCTCATGACTAGTTTCTTTTCTCAAAATGGGGCGGATCCCTTCTTGATGATAGTGTAGCCGAAAAGGCTCCTGACCACCTTCCTTCTTGGTTCTCCTTCTCTTCTTTGTCTGAGGTCCTAGGTTTCTTCATCAGGTGTTGGTCCTGAAATCACCAGCTGTCCCCATCATTCTTTCCTTGGTTGTGGACATTTGATTTTGACAGGACACCTTTCGTCTTTCGCGTCCACCTTTTATCATGAGCATGCCATTCTGAGTTGTCCACGTCTAGGATCCATTATGCTAGTCTTTCCTCGAGGATCCCTGCCGGGGGTTGGCAGATCCTATGCCATTCCAGCCCAGCTCCTGCCTGCCTCCCTTTTGGGCTTCCTTCGATGGCACCTCTTGCTTATGTCTTTAGCCCATGCTTCCCTTTGCACCTCCTTTCTTTCTACGGCTCAGAACTTATTCTTTTCTCTCCATGGGCCGGGCTCCTCCCTTCTTCATTTCTAAGGACCAAGCCTTTCTTCCTTTTTCCCTTCCTTCATGGGTTGGGCCTCTCCCATTTTCAAAGGCTTGGCTCCTTATTACATTTTGAACCTCAACAGTTTACTAATGCTTTTAAGGTTTTTTTTTTTTTTTTTTTTTTAAATCTTCAATTTTAAACATAAATCTATTTTGTTTTTATTTTCATAATATGAGACTTTTACTATCTATTGAATATTTAATGTATTATATATATATATTTTTAAAAAAATGGAGGAAAAATTAATTAGGAAGATGTGGCTGATAATATGGCTTAATAGAAGTGTAGTAATAATAAATGCTACGTTTCAGCTTTTATATATATATATATATATATAGAGAGAGAGAGAGAGAGAGAGAGAGAGAGAGAGAGAGAGAGTATTGTTTAGTTCACTTCAAATTTTTTATTTTCATGAAAAGTAGATAAGTATGATGGGGAAAAATGGAAATTATGAAAAAGAAGAGAAAAAAAAAAAAACCTTTTAGAAATGAACATAATCGTTATGGTCAGAAGATTGTGTCACAAGTTTCAGGGTATGTACCATACAGTCACCAGTGCTGTGTACCACCAGCATTGCAATGCTGCCACTGCAAGGCTCCACCACAAGCCCCTCTAAATTTTTCATTAAATTGTGTAAATGCTGTCAATGATGGTTTTATCCTGTTAAAAATTTATATTGGAAACAATCACAATTATACAATTCAAATTATACTTAAAAAAAAAAAAGTTGAAATTATACATGGTATTAACTTACACCTTTTTTAAACCATAGATTTTTAAAATATGTTATTGTTTCTCATTATATATATATATATGATTTAGAATTTAATTGGATTTAGACTTTTTGGTTTTTGCATCTAATAATAATTTACTTGTCACCAAAAAAAGAGAAAAAAGAAAAAAGAAAAGATGGACACGTGGCGCAAAATTGGATTCCAATTTAAATCCAATTTTGAATCTTATTGGGTTTAGACTTTTTGATTTTTACACTCAATAATTCTTTTGGCACAAAAATAAAAAATTAAATAGGGCACACATCTCACAATTAAACTCCAATTGAAATTCAATTTAGATTCTAATTTGATTTTATATGAGTTTTGGCTATTAATATATATATAGATTATGTAGGAAGGATGCAAGGGCCTACTTTATATGGTACTTCATGCACGGGTTGTGCTAGACTTGTGCGAACATCTTGAACAGGAGGTTAGCTTTGAACAGGTTGAAGGGGACTTTGATTCATTTCAAGGTAAATGGCTTCTTGAGCAACTAGGAAATCATCACACACTGTTAAAGTACACTGTGGAGTCAAAAATGCGCAAGGATACCTTTCTTTCTGAAGCTATTATGGAGGAGGTTTGTATATGTCATTTTGTTGTGACTACAATGGCTTTGGACTTTGTTAAATGTAAATGTAGTAGTCCACTTCAGTTTTTCATTTGTCTTTGGAGGACTTTTTGTTTGACCTTTGCATAAACATAAAGGTTGATTTAAAGGAGCTAACAACTTTTGGCTTAAAAATTACTATTGAAAGATTTGTAATTTGTTGAAGTGGGTTTTAATGGGAAAATCAGTCTGCTTGTTATATTTTTAGTTTTCAAAGAGTCGAAAAAAATTTATTGATAAATTATCTCTCTTACTTTCTAGGTTATATATGAAGATCTCCCATCAAATTTATGTGCAATTCGAGACTATGTTGAAAGAAGGGAAGTAGCTCACTCACTGGAATCATGTGACCAAAATAGATATTCAGAGGAAGGAAGTGCTTCATCTAGCATTGATATAGTTGGTGATTGTAGTAGTATAACAACTGAGCAGGTCTCTGATTTAAATGGTGAAGGTTCATTTAGACAAAGGCCCAGGGTCCCAGGCCTACAAAGGGATATAGACGTTCTTAAAGCTGAGCTCCATAAATTTATTTCAGAACATGGGCAGGAAGGATTTATGCCCATGAGAAAGCAGCTTCGTTTGCATGGAAGGGTAGACATTGAGAAGGCAATCACACGCATGGGTGGATTTAGAAGGATTGCCTCACTGATGAATCTTTCTCTTGCATACAAACACCGGAAACCAAAGGGATACTGGGACAACCTTGAAAATCTGCAGGAAGAGGTAGAGTGCAAAACCTGAATTGTATCTAGCGATAGATCATACAAAAGTCCGATTTCTTGTCATTAGTCATTTTTTTTTTTCCTATTTTGAAACTCAACTGTTCATACAGGTAAATAGCTCTCTGAATAAGGTGAATCTCAGTCTGAGTCCTCTTAATTCATCAATATTATTTCAATTAGCTTGAAATTTCCATTAATAAACTTGTGTTATTGGGGTTATCATTGTGCTATTTACCTGGTCTTGAGGGAGTTTCTACTTTTTTTTTCTTTTTATTTACAGATAAGTCGGTTCCAGAGAAGCTGGGGAATGGACCCTTCATTCATGCCCAGTAGAAAGACATTTGAGCGTGCAGGTCAGTGAAGATTAATCCCCATTTTCCAATTAGGCCACAAACAATAGGCAGCACAGTCTATGAAAATATTCTCATTTATTATTGAAATGGGCTACATTGACATCCTTGAGTGAAGCACAATAATTCTAGATTCAAAATCTGGTTAAATTTAGGTACTTACCATAGACTTTATCCAAAAAATTTCTGCAAGCCAGTGAAACTATAAAAGCTGATATGGTCTGTTGTGCATGTTGCATGGCATAATACCACAGCCTATGCCCAGTGTTCCGACCTCAAATGTCTTCTGATGTTTAAAACACATATTTGCATATAGGAGACTTACAACTACATTTTCTATTTGTTGTGCAATGCTGGGCTACATCTTTCCTTTTTGATATTTTACACATTAGGAGTTAAACTAGTTTCAGCATGTAAAGTGAATGCTGTGAATTGGTGGTTTTTTCAATTAAATTTACCTGTGCAACTTTTACAGGGCGCTATGACATTGCACGAGCATTGGAAAAATGGGGGGGCCTCCATGAAGTTTCACGTCTTCTCTCACTCAAGGTCAGGCACCCCAATAGGCAAGGGAATCCTTCCAAAGATATAAAAATTGATTATATAACATCAACTGATGCAGGGGGAGAAAGTAAGACACCATCAAAACCCTATATTTCTTTAGATACGCAAAAGTGGCTCAAAAAGCTAAAAACATTTGGACATCAATTGGGTTGAATGAGAATGCAACCATTCATTTATCTATATATCGGTGATGCTAATAGTCTTTTTAAATGGTATTGCTATGATGATTGATTCACTGGTCTGTTATTCAGGTGGATGTTCTCGGACTTTATACATCCCCCTCCCTAATAATTCAATGGTTGGGAGAAGGAGATTTGAACTCTGGATGTTTCCATAATGGTGGTTCCGCAAATATTTTTTCAGGAGGTCATTAAAAAAACTTAATTTAAACAAAATTTAATAATAATTAAAAAGAACATGTACATATTGACACAAAAAATAAATAAAATAAAACCACACAAAAATACATGAAATTTTACAATTTTCTTCTGAGTTTTCATATTATGAAATTGTTACATGATAGTTTATTATCAATTGTTATTATCTATTGTCAATATGGGTAGGTGTGACCATTTTATTTTATTACGTTTGTATAATATTATTATTTTTTGCAATAATCATTATTTATTTGTCATTGTTTTTATAAATATTATATATATATATATATATATATATATATATTTTGAAAGGGAAACGGCATTCATTCATTTATAAAAGGCAAGCATCTTGATACAATTGTTCAATGACTAGAGGAGGGGAATCCTCTATTCAATACAAATCTTGAATACTAGTTCTAGCATGTTGCGCTAACACATGAGCCTATGCCTTGTGTGAGGAATAGATACCCACTGTAGACCCCTAATAAGATGTTTAATATCTTCCACGACATTCTCCGGCAGAGATATGTTGTCTTCTTGCGATGAAATAGCTTGCATTACATTAACATTGTCTCCCTCAAGAACCAACCTGGAAAAACCTGCGTCAATAGCAAATTCAATAGCCTTTCGACATGCTAACAGCTCACCTTCCTCACTACTGTGTACTGCTGGCCCTCTTGCGGACATGGCTGCCATGACTATCACTATCACTGTATTAATTATTGACCCACATAGCGACATTCATCCATACATAAATAATACATTAAGTATTTACTTAACCTATCAAATCCTTGAACAATCACTAACTCTGCTGTTAAAAAAAAAAGAATATTTTAAATGACTTAACTTTATAACAAAAAATTGTTATAACATGATAACAAACACACATGTAACAAATACTCTATATATCATAATTATTAAATTATATAAATTAAATTATATTTATATTATACACGAACATATTTACACAAATAAAATTATGAAAAAAAATACTTCCTCCATGCTCTAACTTTCCCATTTCTCTTTTTATCACACTTTGCCAATCTTCTTCACCTGGTTCCTCTGGGAACATCTTTTTGAGAGTTTCTGTGATGGAGCTTTGTTGCTTGCTTACCCTTATCAGTGTACTCTATTCTTTGAAAGGCACCTGAGATCCTAGGGTGGCCAGTGCATCAGCGAACCAGTTCTCAATTCTTCGGGCGTACTCCACACTAAAGGTTTGGAACCTCCCTTCTACCTTTTACACCCAAGTTCAATGGGATGCCAGGCTTGGCTCCCTTAATGTGAAGTCTCCTTTGACTTGAGAGACCACAAGGTTGGAATCTCCTAGCATTCTCATGTCCTTAATCCCCATACCAAGTGCTATGGTTAGCTCGGTCAAGTACACCTCATATTCAGTAGCATTGTTTGAGTAAGGGAACTCAAGTTTGAAGGAGAATGGCACGGTGTCCCCGTCTTCACAACTCAACACAACTCCTATGCCATTTGAAGCTATTGCTGACCCATCAAACTCATGGTCCATTTCCTTCTTGAGAGCTCTACTACCGCCAACAAGAGCTGATGGAAAAGGGCCTTTATCGGGTGAGACTTTGTCACTAGGAGGGTTTAATGGGCTGAGAAGTAGCATTTTAGCCTTTGAGATGCATAAATAACCACCAATCATGCTCTCTCTATCTTGGGATACCTTGTTTTCGCGTCTTTTAAGGCCTTGCTCACATAATAAATGGGCTGCTCATTTCCTTCGTCATCTTCTTGAACCAACAACGCTCCAATTGCCTGGGAGTTGGATGCCAAGTATAATAATAGAGGCTTCCCACGCATAGGTGCTTGTAGGGTAGACAAATGGTTCATGATCTACTGGATCCTTTAGAAGGCCTTCTATTGTTTAGTCTCCCACGTGAACTCAGCTCCCTTTTTCAACAGTTTGGATAATCCATTGCTGACTAAGGCTAGGCCTGGTACAAACCGTCTGATGTAAGAGACCCTTCCTAGGAAACTTTTGAGTTCTTTGGCTGTTGTGGGCCTCTTCATGGTTGCTATGGCAGCGGCCTTGGTTGGATCCACCCTTATGCTTCTATGATGAAAAAAGAACCCAATGAAATTTCCACCGGATACCCCAAAGGCACACTTCAGGGGGTTCATGCGTAGCTTATACATTCTACATCTTTCAAAGACTCGTTTAAGGACTTGGAAGTGTCCTGCCCTAGTCTTTGATTTTACCACAATATTATCTACATAATCTTTTATCTCTTGATGCATCATATCATGGAAGATGGCTGTCATGGTATGCTAGTATGTGGCTCTTGCATATTTAAGGCCAAAATGCATCATAGTGTAATAAAAGTTCCCGATTGGGGTCCTAAATGCTGTTTTCTTGGCGTCCTTGGTAGCCATCTGAATTTGATTGTACCCACTATACCCATCCATTTAGGAGAACATGGAACTTCTTGCAACTGAGTCTACAAGGAGATCGATATTGGATAAAGGGAATTCATCCTCAGGACATGCTTTGTTTAGGTTGCGAAAATCTACGCAACACCTGATTTGGCCATTCTTTTTCTTCACGGAAACTATATTAGAAAGACATTTAGGATGTTGGATAGGTTTGATGAATCTTACTGCCAACAACTTCTTGACCTCTTGAGTGATCTGAGTCTTTACCTCAGTGTGGAAGACCCTGGCTAGTTGGATTACTGGCTCGGTTCCCGGATCTACATTGAGAGAATGGACCACCAACCTAGGATCTAGGCCAGACATCTCATCATATGTTTATGCAAACACGTCCACATATCTTTTTAATAATTCCACTAACTACTCTTTTTCCTTTTCTGATAACTGATTGTTGATAGGTCTTGGGGTTCCTGGATTAGTCCCCAAGTTTATTTCTTCCAACTCCTCTTTGGGCTGAATCTGTGCTTCCTTTTCCACGTCCTTTGGGATCTCCTCTTGAGCTATCACGTAGTTTGGTGGTTTGGGACCCTCCTGCAGAGTGCATTCACGTCCCGTGTTCCTTCATAAGTGATATATTAATTTGCCACGGGTTCCTAGACTACTACACACTCTCGGGATCTTGAGGAACTGGCCTCCGTCTTCTGTCTTTTCCTATCCAAGAAATCCCTCAGATCGTGAGTGTTACCCCCTTCTTCCTCTAAAACAGGTGCCTCCAAGGTCCCTGGTGTGGGACAATCATCATATGGTGCTAACTTATCATAAAACATAATTTCTACGAAGTTCACTTCTCCTTGATTGAAAGGATTTGGGTTGGCAGGGATCCTTATGTGCCTCCCATCCAGCCTTCCTTCCATACATTGGTGGTATGTTGATGGGATTAAGCGGTGCTTATGGAGCCAAGGTCGCCCCAACAGGATGTGATAGGAAACCTTTGAATTGATCACATGGAACCGAGTTAAAGCTACTATGGGGCCCACCCTTAGCGCCAATTGTACGCACCCTTAAGTAGATTCTGTAACTCCTCCAAATCCTGTTATCTCTACAGGAGCCCCTAGGATCCTCTTGCCAGCCATGCCAACAGCCTCTAAGGTACTCAGGGCAATAAGGTTGAGCGAAGCTCTTGTATCTATCAATGCCCTTATGATCTGAACACCATTTATGGTGGCTTTAAAATAAAAGGGCATTTGATGGTTTGGGTACTCAACCTCCATATCTTTATCAGTGAAGGTTATTGCATTAGTTGTTTCCAAGAAAGCTCTATTTACATGAGATTTTGTTGTGAAACACTCCTCCACTAAGACTGCTGCTATACTCATGAGGGATTCTATTGCGATCCTTCTTGCTTCTGGTCTAAATCCCAGCTGGTTAAACAAGGACCTGAACTTAGAATTCTTCTAGAGTGTCTTGATTGTGTTTGGATGGAAGGACCACCCTGAATCCTCTACTTCTGCATCAGTTGGGTTTCCATGAATTAACATAGCCATTACCCTTTTTCCTTTGTGATTGGGCAAAGGGTTCCTTTGTTCTTCAAGTTCTTATTGGGTAAGCTCTAGGGTCCCCTCTCTCAGCTTCTTATGAAAAAGTCTCCGGAGGGTCCAACAATCCTTGGTGGAATGCTTGACATAGTTGTGGATCCTGCAAAATAAAGGGTTCTTTCTCTCCTCTTTAGTAGGCAGCCTTGACACAGTGAATGACCTGACAACTCCATCTCTAATCCACTTGTCTAGGACGTGGTTCAGCTCCTCTGTAGTATATGGTATCACTGGGGGTTCCTCGGTCACCTTTCCTTCAGGCATTTTCCTCTTTTTCACTACTAAGGCTGTCATGGCTTGGGAGACTAGTACCCTTTTTGTTTTCATAGTTAAAGCCATTCTCCTGGTTCTTTACAACAAATTAGTGAACTAAGTTACACATAGGTTTTCCAAATTAAGTTTGTAATCAAATGGCATGTTAGATATGCAGGTCTCCATGAGCTCCTTTTCTTCATGGTCTCTGTAACAATCTAGGGAGACATCCTTAAATCTCTTGATGACCTAAATAGGATCCTTTCCAAGCCTTTGCTTTACCAACTAAAGACTTGAAAAAATGACTTTATCTTTGCCTAGGTAGTACTTTGCACAGAATCTCTCCATCATCTCATCCTAAGTCTTGATGGACTCGGGCCTCAAGGTGGTGTACCATGTATATGCTCTGTCTACTAGGGACTTAGCAAATTTCCTTAGACATAATTCCTTGTCTCCAGCAAAGGGACCCATAGTGTGAATGAATCTACTCACATATTCCACAACACTCCTATTCCTCCCATCAAATAGGTGGAATTTTGGGGGTTCATACCTTTTGGGATAAGGCTTGCCAAGGAGCTTTGTTAGAAAAGGGGGATCTTGAGAGAATTGCTTGGAGATCCTTGAGAGTTTCTCCCTTTCTTGCTTAAGGAGAGCATTTGCATCTACTAGGGTGAGATATTGAGGATTAACTCCCCCTCCCACTATTAAACCTCCTTCTCATTGGGCTTTCTCTTAGTTGACTAGTGGATGGGCATTGTCTCTAATCTCCAGGGTTCTTCCTTTTTTGAGGAGACAGATCTCCTGCTAGAGATCCTTAATCATTTTTTGTCAATCGGACCATGGGATTTGGTTCTTGCATCTCGCACCTTGGCCTTGAGGCAACTTCATCTTCTGCTAGGGGTATCTTATTCCTTTGCCTAAAGGCCACTTCATTCTCTCCCACGGGCTCTGATGCCGTAGGTGGCAGATTGGTACCCTTTCTGTTCCTTAGCCTTGGAGCTATGCTTTGCGAAGGGACTGCTTCTTCCATCTCCTTTGCCCAGTCCCTAGTGAAGTTGCCTTAAAATGTGGGTTCCTGTTTTGGATAGTACTTAGGCCCAAATGGTGATAAGGATCTTGGGCCTCCAAAGAGATAATTTTTAATGGTTGGTGGACTGGGCATGGTTCACTGTAGCTATGTTGGGATGATTACGAATCAATTTATGCGCAAAACATGGGTCCTACAACACATACACATTCGTACATGCACACATACATATTGTAAAATAAGTGGCTGACAAACAGTAAAGGGATTATCAAGAAAAATGCAAGCAAGAATGTCAGGTGTCCTCTAAAAAAATAGAGCAATGGTTCATTATATTAAGTTTCTAAGTACACTGGACCCTATTTCTCATTAGGATATGCCACAAGGTTCAAATAAGTCCGAAAGTCACAGACTTGGATAACTCCTTCTAGGCTTTCATGACTTGTGAGGTTTGAATCCCTTTGAATCTAAGTGTGTTCTCAAGCACTTGTTGCAGGATCCTTCACAATGCCTTTCTTTTCTCTTTATTTTTTCTGAAGCTTAGTGAATCTCTCTGATGCTCTTTTTATGCTCTGACTAATAGTTGTTGAATGCATTTTGTTGATGCCTTCATATTCCATTTATAGTACCATTCTAGGGATTTTGGCATGCCATTGATTCCCTCATTTTGCTATCTTGGGTACTAGAACCAATGTTATGTCAATAACATTGGTGGCTGGTCCTTTCCTTATTTCTTCACTGTATCCTTCGTTTAAGGTTTATCTCTCAAAAGTTCCCAGCTGACCTTCCTCTTTTGGGAGGTCCTGATGGGGTAAGTTCAAATGCCTTTCTTAGGTCAGGGCTTCCAACCCTTCTCCCAAAGCTTCTAAAAAGACTTTTCAGAGCCTTTGTGGTTGCCTCACCCTTTGTCCCTTTCCTTCAAATAGGTGGATTCCTTCTTGACATGATGAAAGGCTCTCAGCCACCTTCTTTCATGGTTCACCCTTTCTTGCTCTGCCCAAGGTTCTGGTTCTTCTTATCAGGTATTGGTCCCAAGCCACCATCTACTACATAGCCTTCTTCTGGGCTGTAGGTGGCTGATGGGACATGACCCCTTTGGTCTTTGTGCCCAAGGGCACGCCTCCTTATGCCATCCACATCCTAGTTGGTCTCCTTCAACTCTTCCCGAGGATCCCCCCTGATTATGGTAGTTCCAAGGTATTCTGATCCAGTCTCTTTCTTCTCCCTAGGCTCCCCCAGCGATCCCCTTTTACATAGGGCTAGGCCAAACTTCCCTTGCTTTCTTCTTTCCTCTCTAAGGCCCAAGGCTTACCCTATCATTGGCTTAGGCTCCCTCTTGCCTATTCTTAATGGGCCAAACCTTGGCTCACGAAATGTGCCTTCCTTGGTTTTGAGGGCCCATTTGCTTTGGATCTTAATACTTGTAACATTTTGAACCTCAACAACATTATTTTGATTCCTACATTTTGGTAGCAGTTAATTTGATTTCTGTTATTTTCAAATTGCAATCAATTTGGTTATTACCGTTAAGTTACTAACAGAAAATGCCTACATGGCAAATGGTGTGTTTTGTTGGCACACTTGAAGTTGACATGGCAACTAAAATAGTAATAAATTTTTTTATTGACATTAGAAAAATGCTACCTCAGATTAATCAATATTAAAGAAAAAAGATGAAGCATGAATTCAGATTTGAGAAGTGGTAACACAGATTGAACATGAACCCAAAGAACATAAGTCTAGAAAAATATAAAATTAAATTTATTTTCAAATGGGAAGAACACAAACTCAGTACGTACTGATTTGAACAAAAATTTCTTTACAGGTTCAATCCAAAATTTTTATTTATAACAAAAGTTACAGAACAAGTATTACGTACAAAAATCCATAGATTGGATTATCAGTTGCAGATATGGTGGGCAATGGCTAGTAACAGTTGTAGCAGGGGAATAAGAGTTGTGCAATTGTATTTGCTTTTATTTAGGAGTCTGTTTTGCATTTTAGCTAAAATAGGGATCTTGTAGTTGTTAATTTATTGTCTAACGGGTAGCTAGTCTTTTGGAATTAGTGGGATATGTAGTTCCTAAAATGCAGGGTTTATCTTGTATAGGAGCAGTAGTTTATTTGAATAAAATCATCAGAGAATTATTTATGTAGAGTAATCTGTTGAGGTCAAGGATTCCTCCATCAATACTAATTTCTTTTTAGTGTTTATCCACTAATTATTAAAATAGGTAAAGATTAAGTTTTATAAATACCAAAGTGGTATCGGAGCCTAGGGATGGACCAACGCGTGGAGCAATTAGAGCAATCTGTCCAATCTTTGAGAGCCACCCAACAGTAGACACTTGACACTTGATCATCTTGCTGAGCTCTTTAACAAAAAAATCAATACGCTCCTTGCTTCTCGTGAGGAGGGAGAGTGGTCAATCCAATCCAAGGCGGCAACAAGGAAGGGGAGGGATTCAGGAGGGTCCGCATAACCCAGGAAGTCTTCACAGCAATCAGTCACATGCACCACGGCTGGTTAAACTAGATTTTCCACATTTCAATGGAAGGGAAGATCCAACAAGTTGAATATGTAGAGCTAAGCAATTTTTCAGGTTCCACGACACACCAATTGCTGACCAAGTAGAGCTGGCATCCTTCCATTTAGAGGGAGAGGCCTAGCTTTGGTACCAACTCTTCCAGCAATTATGACTACTTCGGGGAACTCACATATATAGCTCCTAACAAATGGGAACCGTTAAAGACTATTAGTCTCGGTTTAAGCATTTGCTAGCAATGGTGGGCTACCTACCTCCCACGCGGCAGGTTAGCGGTGTCATTAGTGGTATAAAAGAAGGAATCAAAGCTGACGTTTTGGCAGGATGACCCACTGATCTCGCAACTGCTGTTGGCCCAGCACGACTCTATGAGGCCAGAAATTTGTCTCAACGGCGTCAATTACGGCTTCCATCAACACCGGTACAAAAGACTAGCTACCTATTACACAATAAATTAACAACTAATAGATCCCTATTTCAACTAAAATGCAAAACAGACTCCAAAATAAAAAGCAAATACAATTGCACAACTCTTATTCCCCGCTACAACTGTTACTACCCCTTGCCCACCATATATGCAACTGATAATCCAATCTATGGATTTTTGTACGTAACACTTGTTTATTTATGATATAATATTCATCCATTTACTTGAAATTTAACACAAGAAACACGTTTGTTTCCCTAGAAATTCGAAATAAATATTTCATCGAATTACTTTTCCAGTAGGAATGGTAAGATCTAGAAGTATAACCCTAATTCAAGCTGAGAGCCACTCGCTTCAAAATTTTTCTTACATCTCTCTACAAAGATGAATAGAGAAATGTTTGTTTCTCTGGAAAAACAAAATTCAGATCTAGAGAGAGGGGGAATTGATTGAGTTTGCTGTGGATTTGATAACCCACTGAAAAGAAAAATATTTTAAAAAAATTCGGTGAAAGTTTGCCATTTTCCTAAGCTTTGTTGTGGATTTGATAACCCACTGGAAACTATAAACTGATTGAATGCAATTAGAATTTTTGTCCAAAATTAATTGTCGTTGCAAGACTTTGAAGGGGCCTTCTCTGACTTTCAACTATAAACTGTTTGATTGTACAATCAACATTTTGAACGGGTTTGCTCCTTGGATCGTTTTGTGCGCACGTGTAAGTGAGGTGGGATTGATTGGGTTTCTTCCATCTTTGGTTTAATCACTCTTTTTTTTTTTTTTTTTAATCCTAAAAATAATTGCAATTCTTAATGTAAGGACTTAGATTTGGAACCCAATCCTGGACTTTATGGAATCTTGGCCCAAGAGCTCAATACAATGAATTTATGTAGAGTGTGGGTTGAAGAACTAGGTTAAAATGAGTTGAATAATGGCTCGCATGGAATTATGGAATTTAAGAGTAAATAAACACGAAATAAAATCTGTGATGATCCAAGGACTATTTGTCTGAGGGGACTAAAGTTTTTATCATTACAGATCACCATATTAGGGTACTTTTCCATGCCTTTGTTCTTCTTCTCTCTTCTTTCTTCTCTTTTTTCTCTGCCCCATCTTTATGGGAGCTTTTCTACATTGTATAGGCTATCTCTAATCATCTGGACCTTACACTTGTTGGTCACCTGGACTCCTACTTAAGCACCTATCCCATCAGACACCCCTTTCAGTCCTTTGTGAGTTGCGGCAGCCAATGTAGTACTATTTAGGGGTCTTCTCCACATTAATGCGGCCAAAAAAATAGCTGTAGTGTATTTAATGTGATGGTGGCAGCCTTGCTTTAGATATTTTGAGTTTTCTTCCTTTTCACGTGTTCAGGGAGTGTGCTTCAACAATTTGAATATACATTTGCTTCGGATTTTCAGGGTCCGAGGAGAAGTTACTTCTCAGACCTCCTCTCTTTGTCTCCTATGATAAGGCTTGCAACGTAGATCACCAAGTCCTGTTTGTCTCCTCGGATTTGCTAGTGACCTCGGACAAGGCCCAAGGCCCAACTCACCACTGTGGGCCATAGTTCTCACAATAGCCCCTTAAAACTCCGGTTTTTATCTCCATCCAAGGAGAAAAGCGTGGTTTTGATTTTTTTAAGGGATAAGACCAATTAATTTTTGGTTCACACGTGTGGGGGCGGTTGCTTCTGATGTGTTGCAGATTACAAGGCGCTATTAATTGCTCCAGGCGGCTTTGTGTTCCCCACATCCAGCGGTGAAGCGTGGATCCAACGGCTGACATTCCTCCTAGAATTTTGAGCGGGAGTAACCTTCCCCTTCTTCTCTTGCTATATAAAGCCTTGCGGAAACTCTTTTTGCTTTTCTTTTTTTACCAACATACAAGAACTCCAGAGAATTTCAGCGCCCAGTCTTCATAAACATTTTAGACCTTTGAATTTCCGTAGCCATCTCCGTGAGAAGTCTTTCCCTAAGAAGATCTCTGAGAGCTTCAGAGATTATTGTACAGATACCTGTAAGTTCTCATTCCTCTTCACTACCCCATTTTCATCTTGGCCTTCCTTCTCGGCCCGTCAGTTTGCCTAGATGGGTAAATTCAAGCGTTTAGTAGATACACCGGCCGCCATGGAGGCTTTTAGAGCTAGGTATCGCATCCCGCAGGAGGTGGTTTTGGAGTATTGTCCTCCGGAACGAGTACTGACCGATAGGGACGTGGGTCAAGTCGTCATTCCTATGATTGCTTTTATAGAGGGAGGAATGACGCTTCCCATGTGTAGGATCACCCAGAATTATTTGATTAACCATAGGTTGACACCACATCAGTGCGCTCCCAACCTATTTAGGGTCTTGGGCAGCATAGATGTCCTGAACGAGCAAATGGGCTTAGGCCTTACATGGCACGATGTAATTCACATGTACGAGTGCCACCATCTTGCCAAAGTGGGGTACTACCTTAAGTCTCGGTTCGAGATCGTTAGGCTAATCTCCTGTCTTCCTAAGTCCAATAAGAGTGTGAAGGATGACTACTTTATTGCCTCAGGAGAGTGGAGCGACGATCTTCATTGTCCAACTCAGGCAGGAGATCCAGGTGCGGTGCCTTTAGGATCAATCCCTTGGGAAGGGGATTTAACCCTCTAGTTTTATTTCCTTCGCTTGAAAATTCAAACCCCTTTTTTTTTGCGATCTAACTACAATTCCCTTCTCGGCTGTTTTGCAGATAGAGCCCACGTTGCTCTTCGGCTGAGCCATACAACCATCCAAGCCCTGAACTACCTCCTGAGGTCGGAGATCTTTGTTCACGAGGATGGGCAATTGCGTGCTGCTCATTTGATTTTGGGTTACGAACCTTTATCCCACGTTTTCTTGGACGTCGACCAATCAATAAGAACCGGTAGCCCAAGGTTGGCTAGGATTGACGTGTCGAAGCCGGGATTTTTGGCTCGAAGGGACCTTTCGTCGGTTGCCTTGCCTGTCCTCCATAATCCTCAACCAGCTACATAGCCACCTCCGCAAGACAACCCCGGAGCTGCAGCGTTAGTTGAAGAGGAGACTGAATCATCTCTTCTTTCTCTAGAGGAGGAGATAGACGAGTTCTATTTCGAGAAGGATATTCCAAAAGCTCCACTGATCGATCTCTTAAACGTTGATGGCGAGCCGGATAGAAATTCCTCAATCGGGGCTCCTCCTTTCATTGTTGCCTGCCTGGACGATTCTTCCGATGAAGAGGTGGACAACATGGCCTCATACAAAGGAAAACGTTTGTGGGAGCTGATGGTTGCTCGGGGTAAGGGGTAAACCTCGAAGGCGCCTACTAAGTCCCAAATTCCCTCCTACCTTCCTCCTGCTCTCCCACAGATTCCTGCCGACCTCGGCTTGAAAGTCAATCCCGACCTAAAGAAGAAAAGGCGGGTCGAGTCCCTCCAGGAAGGCGAGGTGGGTCCTCGCCAGGGCGCTAAACAACAAAAGGTGACCCAGGAACCCCGGGACAAAACGGCTCCATCTATTGAGAGCCGAGACGAGCTGGAACGGGCTGAAGTGCGCATCCTCCCACGCATTTGGAGCCCTCGGCTTGAGGTGGACGGAGTGGCGATTCCCTACAACGCCTCTGTCCGAGAGTACAACAGGGGCCAAGCAGGGTACATCGCTGAAGCCCTGGAGCAGCCCATGCTCCTTCCTAGGGACATGGAGGCTTACAGGCGTTTTTCACAGGGCGAACTCTTCCTATCTCTAAAGAGGGATCTCGCGATGGTAAGGCAACTTATCTTCTTATGGATAGGATTATCGAGTCATACTATATTCTAACTCATGTCATCTCGTCATTTTTAGGCAGATTACTTAGCAGGTTTTTGTGGCGACAACCGCAAGTTGGTTGACACTGAAGCCATTTCTCGTGCCGAGGTAGAGAAGACCCTAGGGGCCCTCAAGCGCCCTCAAGTAGGAGCACCATGAGCTGGTTGAGAAGCTGAAGGAGGCGGGGACAGGACGTAGGAGTGCTGAGGCTGGCCTGAAGACCGCGGAGAAACAAGCTGAAGACCAACGCCAGCTACTGCACGTGACCGAGATCAACCTTGCTACTGAAAAGCAAGCCATTCTAGATCTCAAGGCTGCGTTGCAGAAAGCTAAAGAAGAGGTCCAGCTTGCCAAGGAAGCAATCAAGGCTGAGAAGAGGGTTGCATACCAGCTTGGAGTGGAGGAGACGGAAGCGAGGCTAACCGAGGAATTGTTAGAAGTATGCAGGGACTACTGCAGCATTTCATGGGCTCAGGCTCTTAATGCTGCAGGTGTCCCTGCAGATTCTGTTATGAGGTTGCCCGAAAATGTTCTTCCTTTCATTTTTTATTTTTCTGCTTGATGTTGATGGGATTTTATGGTGTTATTCCGAGTTAATGTGACTGTTTCTTTAGTTGAAGTTTATAACAATATTTTTGCCAATATAGCAAAGTGAGAAGAGTAGGACTATGCGATAAACTTTAAGTTGAAAAGGCTGCCGTGCGGGGTTTTGGTTAAGTTTAAGACTGCATAGAAGTCTTAAGCTACTAACTTCCCCTAAGCCTGTGGTCCGAGGAGCGATGCAGGACTTGGGTTCCGTTGAAAGCTTGGATAGATGCCGTAAGTTGTTAATTTCCCCTAAGCCTGTGGTCCGAGGAGCAATGCAGGACTTAGGTTCTGTTTAAAACTTGGATAGATGCCGTAAGTTGTTAATTTCTCCTAAGCCTGTGGTCTGAGGAGCCATGCAAGACTTAGGTTCTGTTTCAAACTTGGATAGATGCCGTGAGTTGTTAATTTCCCTTAAGCCTATGGTCTGAGGAGCCATGCAGGACTTAGGTTCTATTTAAAACTTGGATAGATGTCGTAAGTTGTTAATTTCCCCTAAACTTGTGGTCCGAGAAGCCATGCAGGACTTAGGTTCTGTTTAAAACTTGTATAGATGCCATAAGTTGTTAATTTCCCCTAAGCCTGTGGTCCAAGGAGCCATGGAGGACTTAGGTTCTGTTTAAAACTTGTATAGATAGGAACGAGCTGAAAGACGCACAGTTATCACAAGATATAGTGTAGGTGAAACCGCTTTTATTAATAATAATACATTCTTAGGTTATTTACATTCCATGGGCGAGGTTTAGCTCTCTCATCTAAGTCTTCCAAATAATATGCACCTACTCTTGCCACTGAAGTAATGTGGTATGGGCCTTCCCAGTTGGGTCCCAGCTTTCCCCAGGATGGGTTCTTGGCGCTACCCAAAATTTTTCTCATCACAAGGTCACCTGGCCCTGGTGGCCTTAGTTTTACATTAGCATCGTATCCCTGTCTGAGCTTTTGGTGGTAATAGGCCAGTTGGATCATTGCCTTTTCTCTTCTTTCCTCGATTAAGTCTAGACTTCTTTCTAGCAACTCGTCGTTGTTACTTGGGGTAAAGGTGCCGATTTTCAACGTTGGGAAGCTAGTTTCTAAGGGGAGTACAGCTTCGGCCTTGTAAGTCATCGAAAAAGGAGTTTCTCCCGTTGATCGTCGTGGCGTAGTTCGATAGGTCCATAGGACGTGTGGGAGTTCTTCCACCCATCTTCCCTTTGCATCATCCAACCTCTTTTTTATCCCGTTAACTATGACCTTATTTATAGCCTCGGCTTGCCCGTTTCCTTGAGGGTAGGCCGGAGTGGAATATCGGTTCGTAATTCCAAAGTCGCAGCAGTATTTCCTGAAGGTCTTGTTATTGAACTGAAGGCCGTTGTCCGTGATGAGGGTGCAAGGAATTTCGAAGCGTGTAATGATGTTTCTCTAGATGAATTTCTTTGCATCCACGTCCCTGATGTTGGCTAAAGGCTCAGCTTTGACCCATTTGGTGAAGTAATCCATGCCAACTATCAAGTATCGCTTGTTTCATGCTGCTTTCAGGAAAGGGCCGACAATATCCAGACCCCACTAAGCGAATGGCCAAGGACTGGAAAGAGGGTTAAGGACTCCTCCCGGTTGGTGGATATTTAGGGCAAATCTCTGGCATTAGTCGCACTTCTTGACATATTCCTGGGCCTCTTTCTGCATGCCCGGCCATCAGTACCCTTGAGTGATGGCTCTGTGTGCTAGCGATCTTCCTCCTATGTGGCTTCCACAAATTCTTTCATGCAGTTCTTCGAGTAACATCTCTGATGCTTCTGGGTGTACGTATAATAAATATGGCCCAGAATAGGAGGGCTTGTGTAGTTTGTGATCCCTTGACAACCAGAATCGAGGAGCTTTTCTTCGTACTTTCTTGGCTTTCGATTTCTCCTCGGGCAATACATCATCTTTGAGAAAACTCACTATGGGATCCATCTAGCTCGGACTCACTTTGACTTGATGGATTCGGGCCATATCCTTTTTGATTACATCTGCCTTGCATAAATCCTCGACAAGGATGATTCGAGATAGATCCTGTTCCGAGGATGTGGCGAGAGTGGCCAATGAATCCGCATGTGTGTTCCCGCTTCTAGAGATATGCATCAAGTTGAAAAATTCAAAATTTGATTGCAAGCGTTTGACTTGACCGAGGTGTTCCTGCATTCTTATATCCTTGGCCTCCACCTCGCCCCTCACCTGGCCTACAACCAGTCTGGAATCCGAGAACGCTTTTATTGCCTTTTACCCCATTTTTTGCACCATGGTCATTTCTTGCAACAAAGCCTCATACTCGGCTTCATTGTTTATAGCTAAGGACCCGAGCCTTAATGATTTTTCAATGGTAATATTCTCAGGGGATATTAGAACCAGCCCTACCCCAGATTCCCTTTGGTTTGCCTCGCCATCAACGTAGACTTTCCACCGTGAGGCTCCTTGTGCAGATATTGTGCCAACCGATTTTCCATCCATGTTTTCCTCCTCTGCTACTGCTTCTACTGGGGGTTCAGTAAATTCGGCTATTAAATTAGCGAGAACTTGGCCCCTGACAGAGGTCCGAGGCATGTATTTAATATTGAAAGCCCCTAGGAGCGTGCTCCACATGGCAATTCTTCCTATGTAATCGGTGCTTCGGAGCACTGACCTGAGGGGAAGTTGAGTCAGGACAACGACAGTGTGTGCCTGGAAATAGTGGGGGAGTTTCCGTGTGGTATGCACTACTGCAAGAATTGCCTTCTCCAATGGTAAGTAACGCACCTCGGCCTTATGTAATGATTTACTTACATAGTAAACTGGTCGCTGTACACCGTTGTCAACTTGTATTAACACTAAGCTCACAGCATGAGGGGTTACCGCTATGTAGGCAAACAAAACTTCGTCGGCCTCAGGGCTAGACATGATGGGTGGTCGCGACAAGTATTATTTAAGTTGCTGGAAGGCTAAGGCACAGTCCTCGGACCATTCAAATCTCTTCCACTTGTTCATCAGGAGGTAGAAAGGACGACATCAGTTTGCAGATCGGGAAATAAACCGATTTAATGCCGCGATCATTCTAGTGAGTTTTTGGACTTCTTTTGGATTTCGAGGAGCTTGTAGGTTATGAATTGCTTTGATTTAGTCTGGGTTCACCTCTATTCCCCTGTGTGTTACCATATAGCCTAGGAATTTTCCGGACTCGACACCAAATGAGCATTTAGAGGCATCGAGATGCAGTTTGTGCTTTCTTAAGATGCCAAAAATGACTTCAAGATCTCTCACATGCTCGGATGCCACTTTACTTTTTACTACCATATCGTCTATGCAGACTTCGATACTTTTACCTAGTTGTGGTTCGAACATTCTGGTCATCATCCTTTGGTAGGTAGACCCTGCATTCTTTAAACTGAAAGGCATCACTTTATAGTGGTAGTTTCCGACGGGGGGTCATGAACGCTATTTTTTCTTGATCTTCTAAGGCCAGTGGTATTTGATGATAACCCTGGAAGGCATCTAAGAAGCTCATTCGAGGGTGGTCTACAGTTGTATCTACCAATCGGTCTATCCGAGGCATTGGGAACGGATCTTTTGGGCACGCCTTGTTCAAGTCCGTGAAGTCTACGTAGACTCGCCATTTCTCAATTTTCTTTTTTACCACAACTGTATTTGCCAACCACTCGGGGTAAAAGATTTCTTTGATAGCTCCTGCCTTTTTCAGCTTCATTACTTCATCCTTAACAGTGTCGGCATTCTCTTTCGACAAGCGTCGAGGTGGTTGCTTTTTGGGAATAGAGGATGGGTTAATGTTTAGGTAGTGGCAAATGAGATTCGGATCAACCCCCGAGGCATCGTAGGCATCCCATGCAAATACGTCAACATTTCTTCTTAGAAATCCAATCAATTCCTCTCTTACTCGGAGGGGTAGTTCCGAGCCGACTTGAAAGAATCTCTCTGGGTCATCGTCAACAGTAACCCTTTTTAGACTTTCGCATTTTATCTCCTTGGCTGGCTTATCAATGGGTACTGCCGAGGTGACTGATTGCTACAAGTCGTTTCTTATAGAAGCCGAGGGTTCTGCACTGGATAGACGTGAGATGGCAGCCACCATGCATTGCCTAGCCATGGCTTGATTTCCCCTAATCTCTTCCACTCGGCCCTCTGATGGGTATTTTACCTTCTAGTGAAGCATAGAAGAAACGGCTTCTAGGGTGTGGAGCCAAGGTCTGGCCACTATGGCTGTGTATGGTGAGTAAGCGTCGACCACGATAAAATCCACATCCACCACCTTTGATCCGGTCTGTATGGGTAGTCTGATCTGTCCCTTTAGTGTGATAGTCTTCCCTTCGAAACTTACCAAAGGGGAATCATACGCCGTTAGGTCCTCGGGCTTTAGGTTCAGCCCCTTGTACAGATCAGGGTACATTACTTCCACAGCATTGTCTTGGTCTACTAGTACTCTCTTCACGTCAAACCCTCCAATCCTAAGTGTCACTACCAAAGCATCGTCGAGAGGTTGTATGGTTCTAATCTTATCTTCGTCTGAGAATCCAGCATAGGTGAGCTCTCTTTCTTAGACCTTTTGGACTCCCTATCATTGTCCTCGGCGGAGAGCCGAGCCACAGACATTATCCTAGAGGGAAAATAGCCGGTTCTCCCTGGAACGACGAGGATGATGTGTATCGTACCCATGGGAGGTCTTAAAGATATATCTTTCTGGGGTTCTTGGACTGCCTGACCCAGATGACCGTTGGAAGGGTGTAAGAGGTGCCGCAATTTTCCTTTTCAGACCAACTGATCTAGGTGGTTCCATAGATTCCTGCAATCTTCGGTGGTATGTCCGTGATCTTGGTGGTACAGACAATACAGACTCTGGTTGCGTTTTGAGGAGTCTCCGACCATTTTATTCGGTCACTTGAAGAGAGGCTCGTTCTTGACTTTCTCCAAAACCTGTTGCATCGGCTCTCTGAATATGGAATTAACCACTTGCATGTTGGTTGGTCCAGATTGTCTCACGAAATCTCTTCTCGGATGGTTACTGTTGTATCGTTCCGACCTGTAATCATTCCCCTTGTGAGGGATGATCTTCTCCTTTCCTTTCCCTTGTAGTTGGTCCTCTTCCACCCTTTTGTATTTGTCAATCCTGTCCATAAGTTGACGAACGCTGGTAACAGGTTTACCAGTTAGGGACTTCCTTAAACAATGCTTAGTGGGGAGACCACTTTAAACATGTTGATGGCGACGTCGTCGTAGTTACCATCCATCTCGTTGTACATCTCCCAATACCTATCCGAATAGGCCTTTAAAGTTTCTCCTTCATGCGTGGATAATGATAACAACGAACTCAGAGGCCGAGGAACCCTGCTATTCATAATAAAACGAGAGCAAAAAGCTTGGGTGAGTTGTTTATAAGAATCTATGGAGTTCGTCTTTAAGTTGTTGAACCACCTCATCGCCACTGGTCTCGGACTAGACGGAAAAACTTTGCACATCAAAGCCTCATTTCGAGAATGAATAGCCATTCTTTGGTTAAATTGGCTCACATGCTCCACAGGGTCTGTTCGGCTATTGTAAATGGTAAACGTAGGTTGGTGGAAACGTTGTGGTAGTCTAGCCCTTTCTATCCTGTGCGTGAAGGGTGACCTGGAGATCTGATCCAGAGCTTTGTTCATGGTATCATTACCCAGACCCTTATTAGACGGGCTCTTATGTCTCCGTTCATGACGCTGCTCTTTTTCATAGGAGAAGGTTTCACTTGGGGGAGTTCTTGATCTCCGCTTGTAACTGACATCCTCTTCCTCATTAGAGGATATGTCGGAGCTGGAAGGGGACCGCCTTTGCTGTGCATGGCACAATCTCTTTTTCAGGTCGTCTATCTCTCGCTGCATGGCCTGACGGTTGTTTTGCCTTTGGGATATGTGACTACCTACTTGGGAGTGGCTCTGGTTCGTCTGAGTAGTATGTACACTTCCCTCTCAGTTCCTTCCATTGCCCAGATTTGGCTCAGGGTAAGGAGGATTATTCTACTGCTGAGGCCTAATGGGTTCTGTCTGCTAAGGATCGGCTTGGCGAGGATTTTCTTGGTGTGGACCTGATCCTGCCATGTTTAACAGTCGTACTCACTAACATTCGAGTTCTCCCTATAGACGGTGCCAATTGTAAGGACTTAGATTTAGAACCCAATCTCAGATTTTATGGAATCTTGGCCCAAGAGCCTAATACAATGAATTTATGTAAAGTATAGGTCAAAGAACTAGGTTAAAATGAGTTGAACAACGGCTCGCATGGAATTTAAGAGTAAATAAACACGAAATAAAATCTGTGACGATCCAAGGACTATTTGTCTGAGGGGACTAAAGTTTTTATCATTACAGATCACCATATTAGGGTACTTTTCCATGCCTTTGTTCTCCTTCTCTCTTCTTTCTTCTCTTTTTTCTCTTTTTTCTTTGCCCCTTCTTTGTGGAAGCTTTTCTACATTATATAGGCTATCTCTGATTATCTGGACCTTACACTTGTTGGTCACTTGGACTCCTACCTGAGCACCTATCCCATCAGACACCCCTTTCAGTCCTTTGTGAGTTGCGGCAACCAATGTAGTACTGTTCAGGGGTCTTCTCCACATTAATGCGGCCAAAAAAGTAGCTGTAGTGTATTTAATGTGGTAGTGGCATCTTTTTCTTAGATATTTTGAGTTTTCTTCATTTTCACGTGTTCAGGGAGTGTGCTTCAACAGTTTGAATATACATTTGCTCCAGATTTTCAGGGTCCGAGGAGAAGTTACTCCTCGGACCTCCTTTCTTTGTCTCCTATGATAAGGCTTACAACGTAGATCACCAAGTCCTGTTTGTCTCCTTGAATTCGCTAGTGTCCTCGGACAAGGCCCAAGGCCCAACTCACCACTTTGGGCCATAGTCCCCACACTTAATATAAAAAAAAAAAAAAAAAAAAATTTGTATGAATTTTATGGAATTTTGTAATTTAAAAAAATAAAAATGAAGTTGCAGACAATAACCAAAGAGTAGATTGAATAATATTAAATGTTAAAAGACTAAATGAAATTAAAGTTACAAGATTGAATTGAATTTTAGGAAAATTTAGAAGGTGTAATTTGTAGTTTAACTCAATTTTAACACTTGTTAGGATTTATACTGTAAAATCTAATTTGTGTGACATTTTTTGATTAATAAAAGTGTAATTTAATGAGAATATTATGAATATTGGACGTAATGATAGGAGGCCAACCTTAGGGTTAGGCGATTTTTGGTACCTAACACCTTCCCAAGAGTGTATCTAAACTTGGAACCGATACTCTTGGAGTAAGTGATAGACCAAAAATGTATTGACCCCTTGTGATGTATTAACAAATTAATTAACCAGGTTAATTAATTAATTCAATTAGCATGCAATAAGCGTGGTAGCACAAACAAATCACCAACTAAGTTCAAATGCAGTAGAAAATAAATTGACACGGTAATTTGTTTACGATTGAGAAAAACCTACATGGCAAAAACCCCATCGGCTGATTTTACGGCCACCACTCCCAAAAATTCATTATTATCTCAATAAGCGGTTACAAGTAAAGGAATCCCAGTACTTTATACCAACCTACAGTTGAACTCTTATCCTAATACCTAATTGGACTTGTTCTGTATTGACAATCTCTCATTTTCAATGCACAGCTCCCAGTACGCAGCTTGCTCACCAACTTGAGAAAGATGTTGGCAGCAAAGTTTTTCAGTTCATCAACACGATGAAGATCACGAAACTCCTTGGTTACAAAACCTTACGGTGTATAAACACAGCAGCTTCTTGAATAGAAAGATGAACTAAGGCATATGGAATGCATGAAAAAGTGAAAGAAAGAAGATCTTACTAGAAGAAGAAAGATCAATCAAGGCCAAAACCCTTGGAAATGAAGTTTGGAGTGAAAGAGAGGTGATTAGGAAGAGGAAGAGACGTTTTCTGTCGAGAGAGATTGGGGAGAAATGAAGAAAACATCACGCGAACCCTATTTATAGGAATTCCAGTTTCTCGATGGATTGAGAGGTATCGAGACCTGTCGAGAATTAAAGCGCGAGAAATAGCTATCGAGCATCTATCGAGGATTTGTCGAGAGGTGTTCATAGCAAAAGGGGTTCGATAGATCGAGGAGCTATTGAGCATCTATCGAACATCCAAAAACTTCCTCGATGGATCGAGTAGCTATCGAGATTAAATCTCAAAAATCCTGATGGATTGATATTGTGATAACAGCTATTGAGAAAGGAAGTTAAAAAGGCTTGATAGATAGCCTCGTTGTCGAAAGGTATCAAGAAGCTATTGAGATTGCTTAAAATCATTTTTTCAAAGAAGAGAAAAACACAGACATGAATGCAATCAAACATGCTACTCAATCAAAGATCCAACCAACATTTTAAGCTCTCAAAATCAACTCTCATAAAAAAAATATTAAGAATTTAGATCCAAAACACGCACACACACACTAAACAAGTCTAACTAATTTTATATTTCAAAAACAAGTGTGTTGTGTGTGAAAAACATCGCAAGGTTGCATAAGTGTTTACATGTTATGACGATTTGAGATATAAGAAAATCACTTTAACTCACAAATAATCATAACTATTTAATGGGGACTATCACCTTCGAGGTACGTCCTATAACTCTCACATCTCCTACAATACACGCTTGCAATCATATATAAAGCATTTTGATTCTTTTTCTTTTTATTTTTCTTTGCATAGTTTTTTTTTAAGCAAACCATGCATGGGCATATAAGAGAGAGAAAAGAAATACCCAATAATGTTACATTTTTGACATTGCACTTTTACTATGTCAAAGCATATATATGTCATTTCATGATTGGTGGGCAACAGTGGTGAGATGGTTGTTTATGCCTTTCTCTTAGGATTTTCTAGTCCTTCCTGTCAAAAAGAGTGATACGAGTATTAAGTACAAGAGATTACTTAATCTTACTCATCACAAACACTAGTTATAAGGCTCACTTGCTTAGTTATGCATAAAGATGCTCATCTAAGTTACAAAAGATACAAAGTTTAGAAAATTTTGTTTCAATGGCCATCCAAGGTACACAAGTACCAATATACACAAACACATACTGTTTTTGTATTTTTCTGATTTTTCAATTTTATTTTATTTTTTATAAAAACAAAATAAAGAAAAACTGAAAAATAAACAAACAAAAACATGTTAAATAAAAATTGCATGCTCTGATACCAATTGATAGGCCAAGAATGTATTGACCTCATGTGATGAATTAATCAATTAATTAGCCAAGTTAAGTAATTAATTCAATTAGCATGCAATAAGCATGGTAGTACAAACAAATCACCAATTAAGTTAAAATACAATGGAAAGTAAATTGACACGGTAATTTGTTTACGAATTGGGAAAATCTATATGGTAAAAACCCCACCGGTGATTTTAAGGTCACCAGTCCCGAGAATTCACTATCATCACAATAAGCGGTTACAAGTAAAGGAATCCCAATACCTTAAACCAACTTATAGTTGAACCTTTACCTCAATACCCAATTGGACTTGTTCTATAGTGACAATCTCTCCTTTTCAATGCACGGCTCCTAGTACGTGACTAACCAATTCGATGTGCGGATCCTAGTATGCGGCGTACTCACCAACTTGAGAAAGATGTTGGCGGAAAAGTTCTTCAGTTCATCAACACGATGAAGATCATGAAACTCCTTGGTTACAAAACTTTATGGTGTACAAACACAGCAGCTTCTTGAATAGAAAGATGAACTATGGCATATATCTCCGGTTCATAATATGCTTGTGAAAAACTTTTGCATTAAGTTGCATCAGTTGTAACGACCTTTAAAACGATCCTTATATATGTTTAGGGTTGTGAGAAAAGAAAGCCCAAACATCTATTCACGGATTGGAGTGAAATCAACTCTGGAAAACTAATTTTCATAAACCTCGATAGATAACTAATTTTCATCCCACCAACTCACAATCAATGCTATCACCTATAATGGGCTTTAAGTACATTAAAGGTTTGCACCAATCCACTATGGGGTCCACTTAGGCCCTCAGTTGGAATCATAGCCCACCTAGTTGTGAGTGACCTACTTATTTATTCTTTTAGCTTTAAGGAGCCTACCCACACTAGAGAGATCCTAGACCCTATTGCAAAGGATACCCTTTATATCTCTTGTTTGTTCAACCATATACCATGTGTTCGCTTAATTCTAAAAAACAAATAAAAGATATAAAAATGGAAGGGATGGCCCTAAAGTTATGGTATACCTTAAGATATTATGGGATAAAAGAAAATAAGTTCTCACATATAAGAGGTTTGTCGTTAAAATCCAGAGGTATATCTTAACTTGAAAGGTTCATAAGACCATAGCCTATTTGCTAATATAAGCCCCAGTGGAAAAAGCCCTTTTGAAAAAGAGGACTTTCGGCTTAAAGTAACAAATACGCTATGGACTTAGCATCCAACATCTTGGGTTTCTTTGTTGCATGCCTAGGCCCAAAATGATAAACTTTGAGAGGGAGGCTACAATGTATTCTAGCTAGAGGGCTATTTCAAAAAAAAAAAAAATAATGATGAAATAATGAATGAAAATGAAAAGCCTAAAGGTGATGAATACATTGTAAGCCCATGTTTGAGACAAAGGGTTGAAAAATTCTAAGTGCATTCTAATGAAAGCCCATGAGAGTAAGATGAGAGCTTTATTGTGTTAGGACACATGTGATTCACTTGTTAGGAACATATGTCACTATTTTATGTAATTGGCTAATCCTTTGACAAAATGCACTTTACTTGTATTTGGGTAGATCTAGGATGTGTTTAATACTTTAAGAAACCTTGTTTTCAAGTGTTAAAACCATGTAAGTCTGTTCAAGATTTAAGTGTGAAAAGTGTTGTTCATTAAAGCTCAACAACTAGTATCTATCGAGACCTGTAGAACTGTTTTAAGCCCGTGGCTCAACAGCAGCTCGACAGATAGGCATCTGTCATGGTTTATGAAGTTCTGTTTTTCAGGACTGTTTTGACTTCAATCCGTGATTGTATGTTTGGGCTTTCTTTTTTCAAAACCCTAAACATATAAAATGATTATTTTAAGGGCCGTCAAAGGTGGAACAAGTTGCACAAGTGTTGAGCAAAGTTTGTTCAAGCAAATTGTGACCGGAGACAGAATTTGCCCTAGTTCATCTTTCTTGTGTAGAAGCTGTTGTGTTTGTGCACCGTAGGGTTTTATAACCGAAGAGCTTCTCGATCTTCATCATGTGATGAACTGAAGAACTTTGCAGCCAACGACCTTCTCTAGTTGATGATTGAAGTCGCGTACTAGGATCCGCGCAATTGGTTAGTCACGTACTAGGAGCCATGCATTACAAGGAGAGATTGTCACTATAGAACAAGTCCAATTGGGTATTGGGGTAAGGGTTCAACTGTAGGTTGGTATAAGGTACTGAGATTTCTTTACTTTTAACCGCTTGTTTTGATAATAGTGGATTCTCGGGAGTGGTGACCTTAAAATCACCCGGCGGGGTTTTTGCCGTGTTGGTTTTCCCCATTTGTAAACAAATCACTGTGTCAATTTATTTTCCACTGCATACTTAGTTTATTGGTGATTTTTTTGTGCTATTATGCATTTACATGTTAATTTGATTAATTAATAAGCTTGGCTAATTAATCAATTAATTTATAATAAGGGGTCAATTCGTTTTTGCCTTATCATATTGAAAATGGACCAAAGCCCAATGAAACAAAGGGAAAAAATCTATGAGAGGGAAGGGAGCAACATTGTAATTGTGCCTTCATTAAAATAAAATTAAGAATTTTCTAAGAACATTTAAAGTTTAAAAGGAATCGTTAATTGGGACATGAGCTTAATGAAAAATAGGGCTTCTTTTCAGGCATTATTGCACCATCAAAGTCAAGAAAATACGTCCCCACTCCCATTTGGATTTGAGAGAAAGGAAAGCACTTGATCAAGATTGAAGACACACACTAAGAAGAAACAATGACTACCTTCGTGGAAGACTCAAGTGACTAAAGAAGGTTTAGGATTCTTTGAAGGCTGCGACGGAATCAAGAAAAACCTTGGCACTCTCAATGGGAACTTCATGAAGGAAGGGGTAAACTTTCCTTATTGTGGCTAACCCAAACCTTGGGTAGGCAAGGATGAAAATGTGTATTTGAGTTGGGAAATGTTCTTTAATGAAAAGCTCACCCTTAATGAGAAGCCTACCGTGGTGATCAAAGAGATACAAGAAGAGGTTGATTGGGTGAACTACAAGGATGTTGAAGCAATAAAGACCATGCTGAAGACAAGTGGGGATGTGTTTGCCATCACCAATGAAGAGCCAAGTGATACTTCCAAATTCATCATGCCTATTGTGGGGCCCATTAACAATTGGACTTGGGTTGGGTTTTCTAAAAACATGGGGAAAGAGTTTTGTAATTCAAGTTCCAATGTACTTTTGAATATTTTCAATAAGATGAATTTTGATTTGGCTTACATTGGTGTGTTCCATAGCATTGAAATTCTGCACTTAAGTGATTCAAATAAATTTGAAAATGAAATTAATAAACAATTGGAAAATAAAATTGAACCTATGGAACTAAATCTTGAAACTATTAATTTGGGCAATGATGAGAATCCACGCTTAATTAAAATTGACTCAACTTTAAATGAAAAAGAAAGAAAAGATCTTCAAGAGCTCTTCATGGAATTTCAAGAGGTGTTGCATGGTCTTATGAAGAGGCCTAGAATTGACCCTAAGATAGCTTAACATCATATTGATACTCATGATCACATGGTACCCGTCAAACAAAAGTTGAGAAGAACGAGGATCGAATGGCTCTTAAAAATCAAAGAGAAAGTTACTAAGCAATCAAATGTAGGGTTCATCAAACCCGTACACCAAGCCGAATGGATAGCCAATTTCGTGCCTGTATGTAAGATGGATGGGAAGGTGAGGATGTGTGTGGATTTTAGGGACTTGAATAAGGCATGCCCTAAGAATGACTTTCCCCTCCCTCACATTGACGTCTTAATGGATAACACGGGAGGAAGTGCCTTGATGTCTTTCATGAATGGTTTCTCGGGATACAACCAAATCAAGATGGCTCCCAAAAATATGAACAAAACCACTTTCACTACTGAATGAGGGATCTATTGTTACATGGTGATGCCTTTTGGCCTCAAGAATGCTGCGACAGCATATCAAAGGATGGCTACGGCCTTGCTACATGATATGATGCATAATGAGGTATAGGTGTATGTTGATGATATGTTAGTGAAATCCAAGGATAGAGGTAGCTACACCACAAAAGTATACCTTTGGAGTAACTGCTGAAAAATTGCTAGGATTTCTAGTGAGTGAAGAGGGATAGAAGTTGACCCATCCAAGATTATATCCATATTAGAGATGCCTCCACCCAAAATTGAGAAAGAAATAAGGGGTTTCTTGGGTCAATTACAATACATTAGTCGATTCATTGCCAAGCTCACCTCTACTTGTGAGCCCATCTCCAAACTCCTAAGGAAGAATGAATCGCATACATGGAATGATGAGTACTAAAAAGCCTTTGAACTTATCAAGGAATACCTCCACCACCCACCTATCTTAGTGCCTTCACAACATGGAAAACCCTTACTCCTATACCTTTCCATCATAGGTGATGTGGTTGAAAGTATGCTTGCACAAGAATCCTATAGTGGGGGAAGATGGTAAAGAAGATTTTCCAAATGAGGACGTTTTTGATGTTGAGTTAGGGACATGGAAGATGCACTTTGATGGAGTTGTAAACCAATATGGGAATGGGATATGAATACTCTTGATCACTCTTGAGGGATCTCACATACTTTTGGCAATCAAGTTGAACTTTGAAACAACTAATAACATGGCTGAATATAAGGCTTGTATTGCTGGAATGGAAGCTCTTCAAGAATTGGGGGTAAAGGAGGCCAAAGCCTTTGGAAATTCAACTTTGGTTAGCCCAAGCACAAAAGTTATGGAAGGTGAAGGAGGAACACTTGAAGCCTTATCAAAAATACTTGGAGGACTTGACCAAGACCTTTGACAGAATTGAATACACAATCATTCCTAGAGCTCAAAATCAATTTGCAAATGCCTTAGCTACCTTATCGTCAATGGTTGAAATACCTAAGGGAGTATGGACATGACCCTTGGAGATTAAGCATAGTTGTGAGGAAATGCACAAAGGGGAGATTGAAGCTTTAGTAATGACCATAGAGGAAGAAGAAGTTTCATGGTACTATGATCATATGAAGTTCTTGTAACTAGGGGCATATCTAGATGGTCTCGACAAGAGAGAACGTCGTTCCATTAGGATGATGACAACATAATATATCCTATGTGGAGGACAACTCTATAGAAGATCCTATGATGGTATACACCTTTGTTGCTTAAAGAAGGAAGAAGCCGAGAGAGTAATGGAAGAAGTTCATTAAGGGATTTATGGCCCTCATATGAATGGAAGAATGTTAGCCAAGAATATCCTAAGGATAGAGTACTTTTGGAATACAATAGAGATCGAATGTGCAGATTACGTGAAAAGTTACCATGATTGTCAGACGCACACCAACTTGAACCATGTACCACCTAGTGAGTTGTATAGCATGACTTATCCAAGGCCATTCTCGATTTGGGGCATAGATGTGATTGGAAGAATAGCTCCTAAGGTTTCAAATGGGCATGAATACATTTTGGTAGAAATTGACTATTTCACCAAGTGGGTGGAGGTAGCCTTCTACTCCATATTGAAGGCTAAGCATGTGGTTTGGTTCTTTAAAAATAACATCATATGCTGGTTTGGGGTGTCCCAAGAGATCATTTGAGGGGGAGGTGCGAATGATCTTGGAGTTGTACAACATTGAGCATCACAAGTCCTCACCGTATCAACCACAAGCTAATAAGGCCGTAGAAGCAGCTAATAAGAATGTGAAGAACATCCTAGCCAAGACGGTAGTGACATACAAAGATCAGGCCGAGAATCTTCCATTTGTCTTATAGGACTATAGAACTTCTATCCGTGCATCGATTGGGGCAACACCTTACTCTTTGGTTTATGGTAGTGAGGCGGTGCTTCCTATTTAGAGATATAATCGTTGAGGGTATTGGTGGAAACCAAGGTCCTAGAAGAGGATTGGATTAAGGTGAGATATGAACAATTGGATTTGATAGATGAGAAGAGGGCTAGAGCATAATATCATGCACAAGGGTACTAAAAAAGGATTGCAAGGGCATTCAACAAGAAAGTGAAATCGAGAGACCTTAAAGAAGGGGACTTTGTCCTAAAGGTGTTTAGAGATGAGACTTATGATCCAAGAGGGAAGATGAAGCCAAGGCTGTCTGGGCCTTTTATCATTAAGATGATTATGTTTAGAGGTGCTACAAGGATCACAGATTTGGATGGGGAAGAGATGTTTCACCCAATCAACATAAATAGACTCCGGAAATACAACATCTAGAAAAAAAAAAAAAAAAAAACCTCTCGATTGAAAACTTGAAAGGGCAGAATAGTAAAAATTAAGGCAAAAGAACCCTACTGGATTGAAAAACCGAAAGGGCGGTCTAGGCAGAAATTAGGGGAAGAGACCATGGGCATGGCAAAAATTCTCAAAGGGACGTCATGGGCAAAAGTTACATGGCAAAGGAAAAAGAAAAAAAAATGTTAAAAAAAGGAATAAATGACAATAAGCATAGATAAAAAAAAATGTGATTTTCTTATTGCTCAAATTAAAAGATGATAAGATTGTTTTATAGTGGATTTGGAACATTCCAATCCTTTATTAAATTCAAAAAACTAAAACATTAGAATCATTAAAGTGCAAAAAAGTAAAACATGGGGCCCATCAAGATAGTCACTCAGTCCTCCTTGCTTTCTTGCTAGTCTTTATGTAAGCTTTTGCATCCCTAAGAATCCACTTAATGTAATCCTCCAACCATTACTTGTACCTTGCAGTGGGATAGATGTATCAAGGAGGAACAATGTCACGACCCAAATCCGTGGAATACGAATTTAAATGCATGACTAACTTGCTGATCTTACAAAATTCAATAAACATAATTAATTTAAACATAATTCAAAACTCCAAATAACTAATAATCCTTTAAGGCTTCAAGTATTATTAACATCACCTAAAAACTCCCACGCTCTACCTTGCACCATACAAAGTAATCCAAAGTTTCTGTTTCCCAACTAAACTTTAATCTGACAATTGTAATTGATGGGGTGAGTCACACATCTAGTAAGCAATTATACACAATATACAATTGAATAGAATCAAGCAAAGCTCGAGTATTTTGATTTTTCACAAACTCATTCAATGATATCATATATAATTATTCTAAAAAATATAATGAACCACTTAATACATATGTAATCAAATCTTAAAATCATTCGAAAACACATGTAGATAATTGATCAAGGCATAGTGTCACATACGCACATATCACATATTCTCACATACAATCTTGTGAGCGGATACCAACATCTAACCCCTGCTTATGAGGGACCAATACTTATTCTCATGTACAACCTTGTGAGTAGGCTTACACATATATCTGATCAATTCTAAAAATACTTATTTGAGTCACATATCACAAAAGGAAATTTTATACAAAATAGAATAATTTACTTGATATTAACAATTATTCCAAATACAGAGGCATATCGAAGATCACAATATCGAATTGAACATAAATCAAAGGATGCTTGACTCTCTTAAGGAATGAATAAGAACTGAGGAGTTTATATAAATATTTTACAATTCTTGAGTAAGTCTGAAAGCTCAATTTACTAAAAGAAACATTAGCAAAGAGTGTTAGGATTGCAAATTGGAGTGAAACAAATGAAAAATAAGTGAAAATGGGCAAAACAAGGCTTCTGCCAGGCATCTCACGTATGCAGGTCAAAGCCCACGTACGCAAAAAGGACCCTGCGTACGTAGGCCTATTCCCACATACTCAGAACGTTAAGAACAGACCTGCATACACAAGAACAAAGCCGCGTACGCATAAATCCAAGTTGTGTACGCAGGCCCAAGCCCACGTACACAGGAACATAGACAAAAGCAATTCTTCGATATTTTAAAGCATGCATGATCCAAAATCAATCATAAACATGTTCCTACCCCCCCTAAGATATCAAGTTTTCACCTAAACACATCCAACAATAAAACCCAAGCATTTATATGGCCAGAAACCCATTAAAATAGAAGACCAGAAAGAAATTTGAAAATGAGAAAAAAGCTGGATTCAGCCATGGGAATGTGATTCTTTGGCCAATGTGTCAATGGTGGAAGCCCCATCAACCTTGTTGCCCCACTCTAGCGGGTAAGATGGAATGCATTGGAAGAAAGGATGTAGGAGGTCTTCTTGGCCTTGGGTGCCATTGGAGAGGATGATGAGAGAATGAGAGAGTCAGAAAGTGACGAAAAGAAAGAGGAGAGGGATGTTTTTATAGAGAAAAAAAGAAGAGTTATGGAGAATATGAAGAGATGACAAAGAGATGAAGAAAATGAAGAAAAAAAATGGTTGGTAACCTTTGGGAAAAATGAAAAGGTGAGAACACACTTGATGGCTAAACTACGTGTAGTTTAAGCCTCACCATTAAACTACGAATAGTTTAGTCATGAACAATGAAAAAAAATTTCAAAACGGGAAAGCATCTTAGGATTGCCTCAAATAGACACAAAATAATCAAAGGACTCCCCAATGAGTAGTAAAGGAAGCAGAAGACTCTTCCCCCAATAAAGCATGTACATCCCAAAGCTGTCCCTAGTAGATCAAGCACATCAAGAACAATATCCTCAGTAAGGAAGCATAAGATTCTTTCCTAATGAATATCTTCCCAGTAGATCAAGCACATCAAGAGCACCATCCTTGTAAAGGAAGCAGAAGATTCTTTCTCAGTGGTTTAAGCACATTAAGAATGCCATCCCCAGTAAGGAAGCAGAAGATTCTTCCCCAGCAGATCAAACACATCAAGAACACCATCCCCAGTAGGGAAGCAAAAGATTCTTCCTTAATGAATATCTTCCCAGCAGATCAAGCACATCAAGAGCACCATCCTTGTGAAGGAAGCATAAGATTCTTCCCCAGCAGATCAAACACATCAAGAACACCATCCCCAATAGGGAAGTAGAAGATTCTTTCCCTAATGAATATCATCCCTCTGGAAGAGGCAGAAGATTCTTCCCCAATGAACCCTAGCACATTTAAATAACCTCCAGTGAGGAAGCAGAAGATTCTTCCATAAAGTATCCCTAATGAGGAAGTAGAAGATTCTTCCCCAATGAGTCCAATACATAAAAAAAAAAAAAAAAGAAAAAAAAAATCCCTAGCAAGGAAGAAGAAGATTCTTCCTCAAAGTCCTCAACGAACTATGAAAGAAGTAGAAGATTCTTCCCTAGTGGATTATACATCTACACTACTCCTCAGTGAGTTTCTCATCCCCAAACAAGTCATGAAAGGCAGAAGATTCCTCCCCATGCACATCTACTCCTCAGCGAGTTTTCACCATCTCAAGTGGGCCCAACAATCAAGACTACTCGTGCACATATCCTCTGGGAATTGAACATGCAGGCACGGTAGAAAAAGGTAGAGATAGTGATAGAGAAAGAGACCAAGATCAACTCGAGACAAGAGACTCACCAGAAAAGGTAGCGAAAAAAGTAAAGAAGACAAGAGGAACAAGTCACCTGAAGAAGTTTGAGGCAAAAGCCCTAGACAGACACCACAGAGACTATATCCTTTTGTTGTTTGTAGGGTTAGCTTGTAAGAGCACCCTTGTTTGTTTGTTTATCTGTTTTTTTTTTTTTTTTTTTTTTTTTTTTTTTTTTCATTTTAATTGACTCTGGATAGTTAGTCACTCACCATTTTCCTGCAAGTGGCAAAACAAGTTTTAGGAGAGTGAACCTGTCATTACTCGTTTCCCAAGAAACAAAGGTGGGACTTTAGACATACAAATCCCACGCAACTCTTCGGAGTTGCACCCTGCCCCATGTATATGTGATGTGTGTTGTGTGCGTGGGTTGGGCAGAGCCATACGTCGAAACAAAATGTCTTGTCTCTTATTCTAGTGATTCCATTAGCAAAGATTAAGAATCAAAAGAGGGGTATCTGTAGACACCGCATTTTGTACCTCTCACGACTTGGGCCCCCGTTTTCCAATGATGCTCAAACTCTAAGGCCCAAGGCCAGTTTAGAGCCCAATCAAATATCAAATTGACTTAAGGAGTGTTAAAATGGAAAATATCACTTTTTTAATGCACAAAAATCTATTTTTGGAAATAAAAGACCAAAGTGGCCCTTGGCCCACGTACGTGGGTAAAAGCCTGGGTATGCAGGCCAAAGCATGCATATGCAAGCATGTTCTTGCGTACATAGCTAGGGTTTTAGGAGCATGGAAAAGGAAAGTTTTCTGCAATAATGGCTGAGGTTTGGAATAAATCCCACATCGTCTAGGAGTAGTTCCAAACCCCATTTTTTCAACTATAAAAAGTCTTACATGGTACATTTTCAAAACACACAGAAATCCCACGGGAAAAAACTAAGATTCACTAGAAAATAGTGAATCAAAAGGGATTTTTTCACAAAACACCCTCAAGTGAATTTTATTTGATTGTGACCTCTTCTGGCCTAAATCCTTTTAGTTTAACTTTGCTAATTGCTTGTTTAATGATTTGTGATAGATTTGGCGGAGGGGAACGGTCAAAGTCAAAGCTTGGGAACTTCTTTTTGAGGTATCGAGCTTCAACCTTTCTTTTCTCTTTTTTAGTCCTTCTTTTATTGTTTAATATGTTTTTCTTGCTTTGTTTGTGTTATAACCTATTTGTTTATAGTAGGTTTATGTTTTCTTGTATATTCTGAGCATTTTTGGCTGTTAGAATTAGGCTTTTTGTTTCTGCTCTATTTATGTGTTTTTTAGGTCTTCTAGGCAAGGACTTGCATATGCATAATCTTGCTTGTGCATAGAGGCTTAATTATGCGTACGTAGGCTTGTTCTTGTGTACGTGAGCTGCTGTCCAGAAACCCTAATTTTTCTTTGTTTGTTTTGTTTCTGCCTTCACATGCTTGTTCTGTTTAGCTTCTTTTCATATATTTTAGGCTTTATAAGTCTTTGTGCCTCTGCCTCACCATGTTTGTTTGTCTTTCAACATTCTTAGATTTGGGTTTCTACATTTGTTTCTTGCTTTGACACTATGTCATTCATTCACATGTGCATGCATCAATGCCATAGGTGCTATGTTGCTGAAAGGGAAGTAAAGGGTAAGTCATGCATTAGAAATGTGCATGCATTTGTGTCAGTTTTATTTTGATGATATGACAAAGCATGCTTAGATATATGATTAGGGTTTAGAATGTGTTAATGCCTTGTTCATAAGATGATTTGCTTGCTATTGATGATATGCTTGTTGCCATGTTTGGGGCTGCTACCTTGTTTAGATGTATGATATGGTCTTTCATATGTTAGATGAATGCTAAGGTTTATTTTGTGTTTGGCTCTCTTTTGCTTTGTGGATAGATAAGTATGCTTGTTTAGGGATAAGAGATACCATGTTGTATGTTAGATGCATGATTAGTGTGTGTGTGTGTGTGAGTTTAGAATACAAGTGTTGAACTCGTTTTTAATAAGGTTAAGATTAAGACACAATGATGAGAGACCAACCTTAGGGTTGGGCGATTTTGGGTGCCTAACACCTTCCTAAGAGCATACCTAAACTATGAACCCATACTCCGGTAGTAAGATCAAAGGTCATTCCTTGAGAGGATGCTATATATATGGTTCCTAGACCATTGCAAAAACTTGGTGGCGACTCCAAAAACCCATTGTGTCTAGAATGCGCATGGACCTTTACTTACAAAAGCCTATATTTGCATACTTGGGCCTCCAAAGCTTCAATATTTGATAGGGGAAAACCCCCAGATCCTTAGGAAGCCCTAAATCCTTTAAATAGCTCCAAAAACCATAGTTTTAACTTATAAATATTAACCTTATGCCTCCAACTCAAACCCCTGCTAAAGAGAGAGACTTTGTAACTACCTAAGGAAAAGCGTTAGCAACATCTGTGCTATACCTCAAAAGAACTAGTCACAATTGAGGCTACTTGTAGTTGTTAATAAAGCCCAATTTAACCTAGTATATGACCAATGTGGGACTCATCATACACCCACACACATCACACAATCAATTAATTTGGGGCATCACAATCTCCCCCACTTAAATCCTTAACGTCCTCATTTGGGCCTAATTTGTGGGTTAGTGTCTCTGAGCCCACATGGGGTTATTGGGCCAGTTTTGATACCATATGTAACAACTCGAGGAAAAGCGCTAGCTACATCTGTTCTATACCTTAGAAGGACTAGTCACAATTGAGGCTCCTTGTAATTGTTAATAAAGCCCAATTCAACCCAGTATATGCTTGATGTGGAACTCATCACATACCCACACACATCACACAATCAATCAAATTGAGGCATCGCAATCGCCCCCACTTAAATCCCTACAACCTCTTTAGGGCTCAATTTGTGGGGTAGGGTCTCCAAGCCCACACGAGGTTATCAAGCCAGCTCTGATACAATAACTGTAATGCCTTAGACCTATACCAAGGATTTAGATACATGACTTGTCATGTAAATAGAAAAAATAAAATAATGGGACAGAGCGTAATTAAAAATTCACAAATAAGAATCAAACCATCAAATATTTTTTATAAAATCCATCAAACTAAAACTTTAACAATAAAGTCTTCAAATACAATCTCAAACAGTTTCACAAATACTAAGATCACTATCCTAAGAAAACATAATAACATAGTCCATCAACTAACATAGCTCCAATGATCATCCAACAAAAGAGATTCCACTGCTTTAATCTAAAAGGATGGAGAAAGGGGGGTGAGTATCAATGGAAAAATTTAATCATTACAAAACACTTATAGTTTTAATAGTAATATAATATATTTTACAAAACTCTCAGAAAGGAAACATTTAACCATAACACTAAATTAATAAATAAAATAATAGCAACTTTTGTTGGCCAAAATACACTAAATAGGTAGAAACAATATAATATAGTAATAAATAACTTTTCCACTTATAAAGGCCAACAACAATAAAACAATAGTTTGATGTGGAAAATATTAGCCAGACAAAGACATAAACTGTCCCCATGGAAAACAATAACAATAGCCTCAGAGGGACAACACTGGCTCTAAAATGCAAACAATAACATTGTCTCCAAAGAGCAAATGATAATGTTGCACCACACTGTGGGCATAAGTGCCTGTGATGGATTATCCTTGCGTTTTGGGTGAGTACGCCTTGGCTTATACTGGACCATGGCGGAGGGTGTAAATGGAATTGTCACCTAATTTAGGTATGGGAACCATAAATATATTTCCCTTCATGGAAGGATTGATCTTTACTAGAGCATGTGTCTAGAGTTTAGGCATTGAGATGGGAAGATGTTAGGCACCCAACCCTACCCGACTCGTGAGTTGGTTTCCACTCATTGTATGCCAATCTTAATCTCATTAATGGCAAGTTTAACATGTTTTTTTAACTTACACACACTAACATGCATCTAAGGCAATAAACATGGCTTAATAATCCCAAGCTTATTCATTCATCTATTATGGCATGTAAGCATATATCTCCAAGGGTAGAAACATCACAAGGTAGGTCAAGATAAACATATAATAACAACTAATAAAGGTATGAACCGGCCAAGGACCTTCCAACGGTTAAGTCAATTTTCACTCTAGAATTTAAGTTTAGTGAGTGGATGAATAGTACAACATACCTTGGTTGGATGAGGCTTAGACCTTTTATAAAGAGTTTTGGAGTGGGTTGACTTGTTAGGCTCCACTAACATCATGCGAGATGTGTAGGCTTAGTTAGGAGAGTGGAGCGAATATTGGGGAATTCATCCCCATGTCTCAGAATAGTGGATTGTGGTCTGATCACTTCATGTTTGTAGAAAATACTCAGATATTTACTAAGTGTTAGTTGGTCATTTATACCTTCCCATGATATGGACGACCAAAATCTCTTTGGATGACTAGAATCTCCTTGGATGACCTATTTTCATGTTTGTGATGCATCTTTCTATTTTGTCCCTTCTGAAGATTATCTTGAACATGATTTGTGTTTTTTTTATTTTTTTATTGAGTTTTTCTAAGTTATTTTATTTTATTTTTATTTTTACTTTTTTACACATAGCATTCCTTGATTCATTGATGGATCATACACGTGGCATCTTGGGATTCATTGGAAATGTTTGATGTAGGTATTGCCACGTGGCTTGCTTAGAATGGTCTAGAGTTCATGTCACTTAGTTCCAAGAGAAAGTGGTTATATTGCGTCTTCTAGTTGGTCTGCATTGCATCAGTGCCCCACCTGGTTGCTTATAAATAGCTTAATGCTTTGCTGCCCTTCTCATTTTCTCAAATTTTCTCTTCTGACACTCTTGCCTCAGTTCATCCTTCGCACTTCGTCTAGAAGTCCTTTTCAGTCCTTAGTTTCCTTCATCTAGCATCAAGTATCATTTCCTTTTTCATCTATAGGATTTCTCTTTAGAATTTCTTTATAAATGACTAAAATTCTAGTTTCCTTGTCTAGCAATAGGGATGATAAAGAGATTGACATGTATTATGATAACATTAGTGACAGTAGTAGTGATAGTAGCGTATGGCTTAGTTTCAGATAACCTTTGTATTTTTGAGCATGTTAGGTTGTTAGATTTTTGTTTTAAGTATTTCTTTGTTTTTTGTGCTTACTGCATTTCTGGGCTATGGTTTCTAAGCAAGCCTGCGCACGCATGCATCATGCATGCGCATGCTGGTTAAAGTATGTGCACGCATGCAACTAGCCTGCGCATACAGGCCTGTGCATGTGCATGCATACCAATGCCCTGAAATCCTAATTCAAAATTTTTCTTTGTTTTTTCACATGTTATACCTTTGTTTTGATTCCTTTTTATTTTTTTATTTTATATATATATATATATATATATAGATATAAGTCTCTGCTCTATCTTTATTGTTTGTTTGCTTTTCACATGATTAAATTAGGGTTTATCTTTTATTTCTTTGTTTTGATGCATGAACATGCATTCACATGTTCATGCATTAATGCCATAGGTGCTGAAAGGTAGCAAGGTAAGCAAGGTAAGTCCTGCATTCATATGAACATGCATTTTGTTTGTGACATAATCTTGTTTAGGGTTGATGAACTTGTTATAGTAATTTGAATAAAGTATGTTCAATGATCCCTTTATGGTATCGTGATTATTTGCTGCCTATGTTCTGCCTTGATTTAATGTTTACATGTTTCTGCCTTAAATATGATATGATGACATGATGTTAGATGAATGCTAGGTTGATATGAGATGCTATGATAGGTGTATGATAGGCTTGGGTTATGTTTTGCTATGATAGATAAATGATTAGGTTTTTGGGATGATTGATGCCATGTTGTATGCTTAGATGTATGCTAGTGTGTGTGTGAGTATAGATACAATATTGAATATGCCTTTAATAGGGTTAAGACATAAGACATAATGAAGGGAAGCCAACCCTAGGGTTGGGTAGTTTTGGGTGCCTAACACCTTCCCAAAACTGTACCTAAACTCCGAACCCATACTCTAGTAGTAAGATCAAAAAGGTCTTTCCTCGAAAGGACACTATATATATGGTTCCTAGGCCATTGCAAAAACTAGATGGTAACTTCCCGTTGTGTCCACATAACCTACTGGGGTCTTGGTCCTGAGCCATCTGAAGAAGCTATCTTATGAAACTACTACTCAATGAAATAAGCTTCCTTTCTTTTCCTTTTGTGTTTTGTTTAAGTCTTGATACTCCTTAGACTAATTTGATTTTCCTAGGAATGACAACCATGATTAAAAACAAAGAGAAAGAGATTTCCAGTGGGGGTGATGTCATCCATCCTTAAGACATTGCTCTTACTGAAGCTTGTTTATCGGCCCCTCCAGCTTCGAAGCTTGTGGCACCTAGTTATTCGGGGAAGAGGAAAATTGTAGTCAAAGCCATTGATAATGCGAACATGCCTAGTCATTGAAATTCCAAGAAGTAGAAAATAAAGTCGTCTACTACAGGCAAAACTCCTTTCATCAAGCTTGACCCTTGAGCGCCCGTGGTTGTTTCCGAAGCTCCAACTGTCGATGCCTCTACCACTCTTCTAGACGTAGGGCCATCCACTACTGATCTCTTATAGATGGTCCTATGACCTTCTTAAGGAATGAGAGTTTGGCTTGGAATAGGTTTAAGCAGGTAGTGAAGGATGAGGATGTCACAATTCATTATGACATGTCCGTTAGGGAGTTCGAGCGCTCAACGATCCATGACCTTTTCAAGGTATATATGTTCTTTTTTATTTTTTTATTTTGTTTTTAGCTGTTAATAAAGTTGCCTTAAATTGAGCTCTAACTGTTGTTACTTTAGGTTATGTCTAAGTTTATGGTGGCGTCCAAGCAAGCCACAGATCTGGATAAGGAAAAGATCAAGTTGGACACCCGAGTATGCAAATTGAAGGGTAAGCTAAGACGGCAGGCTAGGAAGAACACAAAGTTGACTGACGCGGCAAAGAAATTGACGATTGAGGTAGGACTACTGAAGAACCTAGATAAGGAGATGAGAACTGACATTGATGAAAAGGAAACCCATCTTAACCACATTCAAAAGAGGCATGACGAGTTCTTAGCTTCTTTAGGGAAAGCTAAGGAAATGGCCGTTGATGAGTTAAACTCATTTGTGAGTTTTTTAGAAGTTGCTGGACAAACATTATGCAATAGGCTTTGAATATTTCTATCAAGATGCCATAGAGGCCTTTTTTGGGGTGGATGAACTCAGATTGATTGCGTTATTTGAATGGTATAGCTACTAAAATCTGTATGATTCAGATCTACATTTCCTATAGACGGCACCAAAATGATGAAGCGAAAAATGATCATCAATAGATAGCCTTGTCGGAGCTTATGACGAGGTAAAGTTCCTTACAAAGATGAGAGAGAATGACACCTGAGTGGCATTAGCCAACGGTTCTCTGATAATAAAGTCAGTAGAGTTCTCAATATCTCTTAGGGAATAAGAATGTAATTTTGTATGTTTGAGATTGTGTATCTTAATTGTGGTGTTGGATGGCTTATTTACAACCTTGATATAACTATTAGGAGCTTCATTATAAGCGAAACCATCATTGGACTCTCAATAGCTCTTTTGGCTGTTTGAGTAACGTCTGCCTTGGCTTAAATGGAGGTTTGACCAATTTGTGATTGGCCTTTCTGACCATTCAAGCTAGTTGGTTACAAAACCATTAATGGCTGCACCATTAACATTGTATGGTCATCTTCTCATGTGACGACCTAGCAGACTATGTGCTCGTCATCTATATGGATGAGCCTGTGAATTTGTTAGGTTCTAAGGAGTTAGGAACTAATGTATTAGAACTTCATTATGTATATGTTGGTAAACCATGATCAAAATATTCAGTCTAGATTTAGGCTGCTCAAAGTGTGTTTATGTGTTAAGTTGGAAATTGATTGTACTGCAGGACTTAATGTGTAAATCTGCAAAGTTTGATCGATCGAAAATTAGACTTGATCGATCAGAGCTCGTGCAGATTGTTTTTCTGCAGAATTTTCCAACTCAACCCAAGTCCATATGACGTGTAGGGTTTTATTTTTTTCTTCTAGTATAAAAAGAAAAACCCTAGCCACGTTTTAAAGGTTGTTGATATGCTGTGTGTATGAATCTCTTGTGAGATCTAGAGGTGTTTGTCTTCATACATACTTTAGATTATCAAGATCAAGATTGTTGTCAAGAGCTTGGTGATCGCTTTAGTTGCTGCATAAAGAGCTTAAAGAGAACAAAAGTGGGAGTACTTGTGGTTGTTGTGAATCTAAGAAAGAAGTAGTCTGTGGACTCGGAACTGTCACGTGGTCGTGGTAGTAAGTTTTCTACTCGAGGTAGCAATAGGATGTTAGTGGTCTAAGTTGCTATTGTAAAACTTCAATTCTTTCATAGTTGATCTGTTTTACCTTGAGGATAGTTAGGTTAAATCTTTCCCAGGTTTTTTACTAGTTTGGTTTTCTTGAGTTATCATATCATTGTGTTCTTTATTTTCCACACTGTTTCAATGATATGATTTACTTGTGTTAACTTAGATTTGAATAATTTACCTAAGTTAATCACTTGGCTAAACAACTAGGTTAATCTGTTAGTATTTAAGGGGTCTAAAAACGTACAAGTGGTATTAGAGCGGGTTAGCTTTAGCATTTAGATCCTTTGATCTAAGAGTTGATCCTTGACCTTTGTTGTCATGGAACACGATCAATCTCTTGTGATCTCACATCATTTTGATGGGAATAACTATGCCTACTAGAAAGTAAGGATGAAAGCATTCCTGAAATCTGTTAATGAGAGAGTTTGGAATTCCGTTGAATATGGATGAGAGAAGCCAACAACCCCTGTAAGCGAGTGGCAAACTTCTTAGAAAGAAGCAGCCACTTTTAATAGTAAAGCCATGAATGCTATTTTTAATGCTGTTTCTATAGAGGAATTCAAGAGGATCTCAAATGTTGAGGTTGCTCATATTGCTTGAAATATTCTCCAAATTGTGCATGATGGCACAAAGGCAGTTAAGATCAACAAACTACAACAATTAACAACTAGATTTAAAAATATTAGAATGTCTGATGATAAAAGTTTTGATGAATTCTATGCAAAACTTAATGATATTGTTAATTCTGCTTATAATTTGGGTGAAATCTGTGATTAACCTAAGATTGTTAGGAAGATACTTAGATCTTTGATTGAGGACTTTAGACCCAAAGTGACTGCTATTATTGAAAGCAAGGATGTGGACTCCATCCATGTTGATGAACTTGTAGGATCTCTCCAATCCTATGAGTTAGACTTACCCAAGACAAAAAAATCCAAATCAATGGCTCTTAAGTTAGTTGATGATGTTGAAGGGAATGAATTTGATGATGAACTCTCTGCTACAGAGATTGCTTATCTTGCCAAGAGCTTTAGAAATTTTCTTAGGAACAATAACAGAATGGCAAGAGGTAAAAACAATGCTGAACCTAGAAACTTTAGGAGGAATGATCCCATTAAAGTGAACAATATTGAAAAACCTAAAGAGAAAGTAGGTCAAACCTTTAATAATTCTATGGGTCAACAATGTTTTGGATGTCAAGGGTATGGTCATGTGAAATCAGAATGTCCCACATTCTTGAGATCAAAGGGTAAAGCTATGGCTGTAACCCTTAGTGATGATGAAGTTTCTGATCATGAGTCTGGTAGTGATGAGAATAGAAACTTCATTGCTTTCATAGCTACTACTGTAGTTGATGAAAGTGTTGTGGTTGATGAAAATTTTGTGGTTGATGAGTACCCTTTTGATGGGGAATTCTCTGAGAATGCTGATTTACAAGAAGCCTATAATAAGCTTTGCAAGGTTGCTGCAAAGGATGCTATGAATGTTGATTTAGGGTTACAGAAAATTGCTTCTCTTGAACTTGACAAGAAAAATTTGCTCTTGAAATTGTTTGATGCTAATGAATTGCTTGATAAGGTGAAGACTGAGAACATGTTATTGCTAGATAAAGTTAAGAATTTGGAATTTGAATTATCTGTTGCTAAAGAACAAACAAATAGGTTTGCTAGTTCTAAACTTGAACATATGTTGAGTATTCAGAAGTCTCCCTTAGACAAAATAGGTCTAGGTTTTGAAGAAAGCATCTCTGTGCCTAAAAATCATTCCATAGTTAAAAATCACTCCACAAACTTTGTTTCTTCTTCTGAGCCTCCCATGAGTGAGATTGTCAAACCAACAGAAGTCATACCTCCTAGGAAGATTAGGGTTGATCTCAAAGAGTCTAAACCTAAGATTCCTAACCCTCCTAAGGATAGGTTGCATGATAGACCTGTGTGGGTTTGTCATTTTTGTGGAAAGTTTGGGAACATTCATCCAAACTGTTTCAAGTTGCAAGATGCTAAGGGAGCAAATAAGCCAAAAGTAGATGTGCCTCAAGCACAAGATATTGGTGATTTGGTAAAGGCTTTAAACCTTTATTCCAATCCTGGAGTTGCTTAGCATTTTAATATAAATAATAACTCCAATATAAGAGTTGCATCTAAAACGTTTTGGATGCAAAAGGCTCAATCTAATTGAGTCTTTCTGACATGGTCCTTGTGTTTCATCTCTCTATTCTTTATGACCATTCTTCTTAGGTTTTTATTTTTTATTTTTTTATTTACTAGGATTTGCATTGCATAACATTCATGCATTTCATACTAGGATATTTTTGCTATTATTTTCAAAAAAAAAAGAAAAAAAAAAAAAGAAAAGAAAAGGAAAGACAAATGTGTTTTGCATTATTTTTTCTTGGATTTGAAATCAAGGTTGACCATATTATCTTTACATAACATGTTTATGTACCTTGTTTAGCTTGGATGAGCTTATTTTATTGCACTTTACTAGTTTGAACTTTGTAGTGCATGTTGTGTGGGAATTGTTTATAGTTTTTGATCACATGATCTTGATCTTGAAGTCACATGCTTTTGATTGTAAGGACTAAAAAAATCCTAAGAGAAAGGCATAAATAACCATCTCACCACTATTTACTAGCCAATCATGAACACCTTAGTGCATATCATATGATTTTGTGCTCAAGAAAGTGTAGCATGTGCATAAAAAGAACATAAGGTGTAGCCTCGTCTTATAATAAAATTTAAATTGAAATAAAATTGGTCTGTACATTATGAGGCAAATCAAGAAACTTACATGATTGCAAGCTTTTTTTCTAGGAGATGTGGGAGTTATATGATGAAACTCTTTAGGTGATAGTCACTTTCAAACTTATGTGATGAATTTTGTAGAAATTGTGATCAATCTCTATCTACTTATCGCCTCACTTTTATCTCAAGTTATTCTAGCTGCACACACTACACAAGTTATTTTTTGCTAAACTTGGTACATTATATTGTGTGTGAACTTGTTGTGGCCATCCAAGATTAAAATTTCCTTGATTTTGATGCAAAATATATTTTAATGTTTGAGCTTTGAGGACAATTTGATTGAAAAACTTGTTTTTGGAAGATCTAGGTTCAATTCAAGGATTTTTGAAAAAAATTTCATCTTATATTCATGCATTTCATTCATAAAACAATGTGCTTTGAGGAGTTTCTGCATTAAAATGCTCTATTTTTCAAAAAACTTTTTTTCCAGATTTTCAATTGATCGAACTTGTTGCTCCACCGATCAAAAATGCAATAAAAATTTAGGTTACAATTTTCCTGGCTCGATCAGTGCTCGATTGGTGCTGGACCGATCAAAATTGATTTTCGATCGATCGAACCTAATTTTCGATCGATCGAAATTCGGTTTGAAGGTTTTTAAAAAAAGTTTTTCTCTCACGTTTTCTTTACTTTGTTCAACTTTTCAAAAAGCTTTTTGCTCTCTCTCTTCGACCGATCCACCTTAAACCTTTTTTTTGTCGTTTTCTTCCTAATTTTTCTCCAAGGATTTTGTCTTCAAGTGCCGGTATGTCCTTTTTACCCCTTCTTTTTCTTTTTATTCACATTTGTCATGCATTTTTCATGCATTTTAGGTGTAATTTTCAGACCTATTGGATTTTGGGGCTTTTGATTTTTGAGTTGTTTTCTTTCAAATTAAATCACTGGGTTTTTGTTGTTAGATGATAGAAACATGAATCCCATGCTTTAATTTGATTGAATTTGTGTTTTGGGAAAATTTTGAAATTCTAGGGCTTGAAACTACATCAAATTGGGGATTTTGTTCAATTGGGCTTAATTTGTTAAAATTGACTATTGTAATTGGTTAATTACGTCATTATATACTGTTATCTAACTAGTATAATGATTAATTGGTCAATTTGGTTGGATTTTTGAATTTGGGTATTTTCAAATTTGGATTTTTTACTAAAACTCTATGTCCAAGTTAATTGTTGGTTTCTAAAGTGTCATTGAACTCTTCTCAATACATTAGAGCATGCATCATGTGTTTCTACTGTTCATGCATCATTTAGATTGTTCTTTTCTATTTTTTTTTATTTTTATTTTTATTTTTTGCTCTATCCTTGTCTGATGCAGTCTGCCCTTGGGTTTTCTTTGTTTTCTTTCTTTGATTTTTTTTTTGCCTATCCTTTCCAAATCCTTAGCATCATGGTTAGGAAGATTAGAGCTTATAGGACAACCACCTCCACCTCTACTCCAGCTTTTGATAGTGAGAGGTTTCGTAGCGAGAAACACCAAGAGAATTTTGAGAAACTCTATATCTTTAGATCAGTGTGGGCTGAGCGTAAGGTGATCCTTGATGAGTTAGATCCTGCGATGCATAGGAACTTTGAGAGTCGGGGTTGGTTACCTCTTTTGGACATTTCTCATCCCCCTCTGGCTATTTTGATTAGAGAGTTCTACTCGAACCTCTTTGTCCACTCCACTTTATCCAACATTCATTTTGTGAAGAGTTGGATAAGGGGAGAAGAGTATGTCATTACTCCTCAAGTAGTGGCCTCTGCTCTTGGTGTACCTTTGGTACAACAGCCTGTCTATCCTTATGATGAGGACCCTTCACTTGATGAGATCATGTCTCATATTACCAGTACTTCCATTCAATGGGGTTTTGATCCTCATATCACTACTCATGAGCTTACAGCGCTCAACTATCTACTTTTTGGGATTGCTTGTCATTCCCTTTGGCCTATCTCTCATTTGCACACTATTCCTATTGAGAGATGTGCATTTTTGTATACCCTTGTGACTGATGCTCCTATGAGTTCTCCTACCCTCTTCATTCGTTCTTTGGTTGAGGCTCATAGGAGTAGTTCTAAATCACATGGTCTTTTCTTTCCTGTTTTTATTCATAGGATTTTGTTACATCTAGGTTTAGAGGATTTTCTTGCATCCGAGCCTGTCCATATTGTTGCTCCTATAGGTGCCACCTTCCTTAGGCAGAGAGCTGCTTAGATGAGAGATAGCTCTAAACACCCTCAAGTTGAGTCCTTTACAGGTGCTACATCTTAGCCTACTACTTTTGGTGACCTCACAGCTGAGGAGTATGTTGATCCCACAACCGCTATTGATCCTCCACCAACTTCTTCCTCGAGCGATGCTTCTTTGTAGAGTTTGCTGGAGACTATCATGATCGTTTAGGCGGCTCAAGGACAAATTTTTGTGGATATGCTCACGAAGCTTCAGGCTTTGCGTGCTGATTTTTGAGTTCTAGACGTTCTCTACCGCCTCCTTTTGATGATGAGTTTTTATTGCCCTTTGGCAATTCGTCACAAAAAAGGGGAGTACTTTCTAATAGATAGGGGGAGTTTTGATGATTTTGGAGCTCTGGATTGTATCTAGGAGCTTTTTGTATATGTTTTCGGCTTGTGGTGTATTTATTTTCTCTTGTGATGTATTTATTTTCTTATAAGTTATATATGTCAGGGGGAGACATTATGTTTTTATTTCTGTTTCTTGTTTCACATTGTGCTACATTGGCTATTGTTTTATATTTATGAGGTTATTTATGATATATGTCTTTTATTTTATGTTTTGTGAAATCAAGAATTTATTTATTTTTATTTGTATTTTCCACACATGCGTTTATGTGTTTGTTGAGTGTTTCAGGCATATACAGGTTGATTTAGTCGTGCTGCTTTCTATACTTGCAACTGATAGATAGTAGTTAGGTTGAATTATTTTTGATTGGGCAATTTCAATGTAATGGGCTGTTTTTGTAACTTTGAGCATTTTGTTTTGGTATGTGTTTTGTTACGGATTGCCAAAGGGGGAGTTTGTTAGGTTCTAAGGAATTAGTAACTAATGTATTAGAACTTCATTATGTATATGTTGGCAAACCATGATCAAAACATTCAATCTAGATTTAGGCTGCTTAAAGTGTGTTTATGTGTAAAGTTGGAATCAAATGTACTGCAGGATTTAATGTGTAAATCTGCAAAGCTTGATCGATCGAAAATTAGACTCGATTGATCGAAGCTTGTGCAGATTGTTTTTCTGCAGAATTTTCCAACTTAGCCCAAGTCCATATGACGTGTAGGGTTTTATGTTTTGCTTCTAATATAAAAAGAAAATCCCTAGTCACATTTTAAAGGTTGTTGATATGCTGTGTGTATGAATCTCTTGTGAGATTTAGAAGTGTTTGCCTTGATACATACTTAGGGTTATCAAGATCAAGATTGATGTCAAGAGCTTGGTGATCGCTTCAGTTGCTACATAAAGAGCTTAAAGAGAACACAAGTGGGAGTACTTGTGGTTGCTATGAATCCAAGAAAGAAGTAGTCTGTGGACTGGGAGCTATCACGTGGTCATGGTAGTAAATTTTCTACTCAAGGTAGCAATAGGATGTTAATGGACTAAGTCACTATTGTAAAACTTCAATTCTTTCATAGTGGATCCGTTTTACCTTGAAGATAGCTAGGTTAAATCCTCCCTAGGTTTTTTACCAGTTTGGTTTTCTTGGGTTATCATATCATTGTATTATTTATTTTCCACACTATTTCAATGATATGATTTACTTGTGTTAACCTAGATTTTAATAATTTACCTAAGTTAATCACTTGGCTAAACAACTAGGTTAATCTGTTTGTGTTTAAGGGGTCTAAAAACATATAGAGATACACTAAAATGACAAAAATACCTTTAGCAGGGTTGAAAGACACCAAGATCCTAAACATCATTTCCTAGTGGATTAGAAGAATCATGGACATCCCTCGATGGATTAGAAATCACTAAGGAAACTCCCTCATGAGTTAAAACCATCCACAAACTCCCCAGTGAGCCACAAAAAGAAGAATTTTTCCCCAATAGAGCATGCATCACTAGAGACTTCCTTGTAAGTCAGAAGCTACCCAAAAAAGCTCCCTCGTGAGTTTGATTCACCAACATAAACTCCCTAATGAGTTATTTCCCCAATGGATCATACATCACTAGAGACTTCCTCATAAGTCAAAGAGCAACCAACAAAAGCTCCCTTGTTAGTTCGAATCATCAAGAAAATCCCCATGCATGTTGGGAAGTCCCTCGAGTGAGCTTTTCGTTCGAGATTGTTAGGGTCATAATTTTTTGTAATTGGCTAATCCTTTGACAAAAAGCATTTTACTTGTAATTGGGTAGATCTAAGATGGGTTTAGAAGTTTAAGAAACATGTTGTTCAAATCATGTATTAAAGACATGAAGATTGGTCCAAGAAACAAGTGAAGAAAAGCTATTCATTAAGTCTCGACAGATAGCTCAACAGATGCCTACTATTGAGACTTAATGTGAAGCTCGATAGATAGCTTGACAGCAGCTCGATCTATTGAAAATTAAGATTTCAAAATTTCCAGATCTGAAATTCAGCACAATCTTGAATATTTGTTTGGGATTTCTTTTCTCACAACCTTAGACATATATAAGACTTATTTTAAAGGCTGTCACACACGGATACAAAGACCAAGAGACTTATATTCTCTGTGTGAAGCTACTGCGTTTGTATGCCATAGGGTTTTGTAACCAAGTGCTTCCAAATCTTCATTGTTGATGAAGTGAATAACTTTGCAGTCAACAACATCTTTTCAAGTTGTTGGAGTTAGTCACGTATTTGGGATCCATGCAAAGGGTTAGTCACAAATTGGAGGTTTGTGCATCAAGAGAAAGAAGGCTACAACAAGATCAAGTCCAATTAGGTAATGGAGTGAAGGTTCAACTGTTGGTTGGTATTTCGGGATAGGGCAAGGTAGTTGGTAAGATTCTTTATACTTGTAACTGCTTGATTGTTGATTAGTGAATTCTTAGGAGTGGTGACCTTAAAATCACCCGGTGGGGTTTTTGCCTTGCGAGGTTTTCCCATTTGTTAACAAATCACTGTGCCTAATTTATATTCTGTTGCACTTAGTATTTTTGGTAATTTGTTGGTGCCTGCAAGATTTGCATGCAATTGAACCTTGTAGGAGCTTAAGAATTCTTGCCTTTGGCTTTGGTATTTTTGGTTTGATTGCCTAACCTTGCCTTTGGCTTGAATTCCCTTGTCCCACATTGGAAGGAAAGCTTTCCTCTTCATGCCTTATAAGGCATGAAGAGGAAAGAGATCTTTCCAATGTGGGACAAGGGAATTCAAGCCAAAGGCAAGGTTAGGCAAAGCCAAAAATACCAAAGCCAAAGGCAAGAATTCTTAAGCTCTTACAAACCTAATTAATCAACTTGGGTAATTGAATTAATTAACTGAGGTCAAGCTATCTTATCCTAACAAGTGGTATTAAAGCAGGCACACTTTGATTAGGTTTTAATCTTTGCTGTGTGAACCATTGTCCTTTGTTGTTATGGATCGTGCACAATCTTTGATTATTCTTCCTTTATTTGATGGCATGTATACTAGAAAGTAGGCATGAGAGTTTTTTGCAGTTTTTAGATGAGAAAGTCTGGCTGGCAGTTAAAGTAGGTTGGAAAAGGCTTGAAAAGCCACCCATAACATGGGATGATACCAAGATCAAGGCTGCCAACTTTAACAGTAGGGCACTGAATGCTTTGCTTAGTGTTGTAACGAATGAAGAATTCAAGAAAATCTCTTCCACTGACAATGCCAAGGAAGCTTGGACTATTCTTCAGAATACTTATGAGGGCACTAAAGCTGTTAAGAACTCTAAGATTTAAAGGCTCACTACCAGCTTTGAGGAAATTAGGATGGATGAGGATGAATCGTTTGATAAATTCTATGCCAAGCTCAAGGACATAATGAATTCAGCATTCAATCTTGGAGAACAGATTCTGGAGCCTAAGATTGTTAGGAAGATTCTCAGATCTCTTTTAGAGAGATTCCATTCCAATATTATTGTGATTGAAGAATCAAAGGACGTTGACTCTATTCCTTTGACTGAATTGATTGGGAACTTGAAAGCCTATAAAGTAGCAAGGGTTGGAAAAAGTGGCAAAGGCAAGAACATGGCCTTAAAGACGAAGAATGATAACAATGATAAGTCATCTGATGATGAGGATACCAAGCCAAATTTATATATCACCAGAAAATTCAAGAAGTTCATTAAAAATGCGAATGTCAAAGCCGGTGATAAGGATCGCAAACGGACTGCTTTCTCTCAATATAAGTCCTAAGACAAGGGCAAAAGAGAATTCAAGGATGCTAGTCAAGGCAACGGTATTCTTGCAAGACCAAAGTGCTATGGGTGTCATGGATTTGGACATATGAAGCAAGAGTGTCCCACATATTTGAAATCCATTGGCAAAAACAAAACCTTAGCTGCCACCTTAAGTGACTTAGAACCAGAAGAAAATTCTAATGAAAGTGACCAAGAAGGGATAGTAAGTGCTTTTACAGCCACTGTTAAGTCTACCGAGGAAGTAGTAGACGTAATTGATGAGGACGAAGAGCTAATGGAATCAAAATTTGAGAAGATGGATGATCAAGATGACATCCACACTACTTATGCTAAGCTGTACAAGGTCTCTAAGAACCATGAGAAGCTCTACAAGTTGGCCACGAGAAAGCTCAGTGAAGTGGTTAGAACGTGAGGAACTCTCCACCAAGGTTGATGAAACTAATCAGACCATTGGAGCACTAAGGTTTAACAGCAACTCTCTTGTTGAAAAGGCCAAGAAATTGGATGCTAAACTATTTCAAGTTAGAGCACTACTGGAAAGGACTTCAAGTGCCAAACTGGATGAAATTTTGAATATTCAGAAGTTTGCATCTAATAGAATAGGTCTCGGGTATGATCACACTCTCTCCTCTTGTAGTACCTTTTCTAATATTTTAAATAGAGTTATTTTTGTTCCTCCAGCTAATAATGAAAACTCTGACAAAACTAAGGTAAATAAGATTAGAACTGAAAATGTGAGTGAGAATAGGAGTGATAAGGGAAAATCCATTTTAGGAGCACCCCCTAAGATTGGTAAGCAAGAGACTAAGCAAAAAAATCATCGCTCCACCAACAAGACGTCTCCACTAAAGAAGCCTCATTTTTGTCACTACTGTGGAGCATCTAGACATACTCGTCCAAATTGCTATAAGTGGTTAGCCACCTAACAAAGTGATAGTGTGTCGTCTCTAGGGAACCAAAATCAACTCCAACTTTCTCTAGACCCTCTTGGAGAACTTCTTTAGGCGATCATGCTTCTTTCAAACTTTAATGGTTTCAATTCTCCTCCTTATCCATCTAGACAAAAGTTCAAGCAAAAGAAAGGATCTCCATCCAGGTCTCCCATCTAGAAGGAAAAAGATTCTAAGTGATTTCTCTTATTTTCTAATCTCTTGCATAGTTTGTGGTGTGTTTTGAGTCAGTCTAGTTTCGATGCTTTGTTTGTTTGATTGTTTGTTTCTTTTCTTCTGCTTTGTTTTAAGTTTTTTTAATAAAAAAATGAAAAAAATTAGAAAAAAAAATACAAAAACAGCGTGTGTTTATGTATACTGGTACTTGTGTACCTTAGATAGCCTTTGAAACAAAGTTTCCCAACTTTGTATCACTTGTAGCTTAGATGAGCACTTTCATGCACAACTAAGCAATATGAGTTTTGTGGCTCTTTTATGTGATTTGGTTGATCTCTTATCTTTCATAACTTAAATCACTCTTTTTGAAAAGGACTAGAAAATCCTGAGAGAAAGACATAAATAACCATCTCACCACTAAAACTTGTTAATCATACAACATCTGTGTGCAATTCATAAAAGCCGTGCTCGGTAAGGTGTAGCACTTGCATAGCAAAATAAGGATGTTCAAGCTTAGACAATTGGGTATTTTCTTTTCTCTCTCTTATATGCACATGCATGATATGCTTAAAAGAAAAAATATGCAAAGAACATGAAAAAGCAAAAAAAATCAAAATGCTTTTAATATGACTGCAATCGTCTTTCTAGGAGATGTGGGAGTTATATGATGTACCTCAAAGGTGATGGTCCCTATCAAACAGTTATGATTGGGTGTGATTGTGTTTGATCCTTCTATATCACTACTTGTCATATAATGATGCTCTTGCTCTCTTGCATAAGTTTCACACACAACACGCATAATCTTTGCTACCTTTGATACTACTGTACAAGTGTAATGTGATTTGGCCATCATAAGGAATACATGTGGTAATATATGTTTTCTAAACTGTCCAAACTTGTTTTGAAATACAATTAGGTTAGACATGTTTAGTGTGTTTTGATCTAGTAATGCTTTGCATCTAGAGTTGAGGATGTGTTTTTTTTCTTGTTTAACATGCCCTTTGAATGCTTGTTTTGTTGGTTATCTTGTTTGCATTCATCTTATGTTGTTTCTCTTCCTCAAAATCTCTTCTTCAGGGCTCTCGACAGATACCTCAAACCTGCTTGACACCTCCTTGATACAAGCCTTTCTATCGAGTTTTTTGGGTTTTTCTAGATACCTCTTGATAGATATCCCGATCCATTGAGCCAAATTCCTTGGGGTCTTTATTTGCTCAATAGCTTCTCAATACCTTCCTTGATCTATCAAGAACTTTTGCCGTCGACACCTCCTCGATACCTCTCAATCTATTTGTAAAGTTGTAATTTACAACTATATGTTTTGTTGGCTTTAATTTCGTGCCAAATTTGATTTTAATTTTATTCAATCTTTTGTACTCTGTATTTATTGTGGGATTTAATTGTAAGGGTTGTGTGATAAAGAGAGAGTGTGTGAAGACTTAAGCAATTGAAGACAGAAGAGTTTTTGCGGGTAGCTTGTGATTAAGCATCCCGCGAAATGATGCATGTGCCCTGCACATGATTGGAATGTGAAGAGTCAGGACAGATGAAGATAGTTGTGTTTCGCGAGTATCTCGCGGGTAATGCTTTCCCATGAGACACTCACGAATATTTTGTTTTGCCAGACTTTTCTATCTAATACACACTTTCTGTACCCACACTATATATACCCACATTACCCATAGATGTTGAGGAGTGCTTCAGAGAGAAAACCCTAGCCACAAACCTTGAGAGTTAGATATTGTTATACCCATATTTCTCTACACAATTGCTTGTGGATTTTCCTTAACTCCTACCTCTCCATTTCCATACCATTGAGAGGTTGATAGCCCAAACACTTACCACACCCTTTCAGAGTGTTCAGTGAGGTTTTGGTGCTGCTGGGAAGCATTGGAAGAAGCCAAGGATGGCAGATGGAACATGGAGCTTGTTGCGGGATTCAGAGAGCTAGACAAGACATGGTTCCGAGAAGCCTTGTTGGAGTAGGAGCTTGGAGGTCTTAGGTACGTCGAGTAGATTAGGCTTGGAGGGTCTCTTACTAACCCATGTATCCCAATTGATTGTCTAGTGGATTAATTACTGCTTAAAGGGCGGCGAAGAGGTTTTTCGCTGAGTTCTTCGGTTTCCTCTTTGATAACACATCGGCGTGTTATCTTGTGTTTGCATTCTTCTTCCCTACTCTTTTACCTTTCATTTTACTGCTATGTTATGATGTTTATGGGTTAGAGTAACTTGTTTGTTTATCCGCTTGCATTTACTCTATTCCGCCCTTAATATTAAGTTAAAGTAAAATCAATCGAGCCGTAACTTTAATTTGAGGGTCTAAATAGCTCTTTATGAGAAACCCTCGAAGTGTCCTGACGTGTTCACACAGGAGTTTTTTTCCAATATGCATGCCATCGATACCTCTGTTCCTTGGTTTACTATGGTATTCCCTGGTACACATATCGTAGTCACCCCAAACTTCATTTTCGAGGTGCTACAGGTTCCTAGGGTGGGTCGTCCAGATTACCCTAGTCATTGCCATCTCTCTTCGATCTCTAGCAACAAGTTGGCCTTACTCTTCTGTGAAAAGGCCATGTTATGGGATGGTACCCTTAATTTCTCCATAATCGAGTTCTCTAAAGGACTATGGTTCTTTAATATGGTGATGACCTTTGCACTCACTCTAAGGTCTCACTATAACACTATCACCGAGCTTGGTGCTCATTTTGTTCTTTCCCTCATGAAAGGTCTCTTTATAGACTTTCCTTCACATATGATAGAGTCTATTATAGATTGCTATTGTGACACAGCTACATGTGATAAGCTCATCTTCCTTTCGGCTATAACGCGTATCCTCACACACTTGCACATCACTATCCCTCTTGCTCCTCACTTCTATGTCATGAGTGCCATTAGTAAGGAGTCTATTTGGTGGAGTGCAGCGTAGCTTGTTGCAAAGCAGCCAAGGGTGGAGCCTTCCAATATAGCCCCAGCTAATCCTGTAACTCCTTCCTCTTGACCTTCTTCATCCTCTGACCCTTCTTCCTCATCTCAGGTTGCTGTTTCCCTTACTGATATCATGGAGCAGCTTCAGAATATGAATGCTAATTTTGGTAGTAGTTTGGACCACCTATCTGATAAGATGTGTCAAATGAACACTAGAATCGGTTGCATCGCTTACCGCTAGTCTCAACATGGTGGTTTTATGCCCTCACCTTCACCAGAGCTTGCTGAGGAGTCCTCTTCTTCGAATGGTGGAGGTGATGATGATGATGCTTTAGGCTCAAAGTATGATGATGAGATGACGACCTTTTAATGATACACCCTTTGTCACTTGTGACAAAAATGAGGAGTAGTTTTGTAGATAAGAGTAGTCTAGGTGTTAGGGGGAGAGCTACCTAGAGGCAAAAGCCACTTGGAGAAGTTTGAAGCAAGAGCTTGAGATGGAAACCACAAAGACATATCCTTTTAGCTTGTAAGAGCACTTTGTTTTTTTTGGTTGATGGTCCAAGCTGTTGGCCATGTTTGTTTTTCTTTTTTAGTGACTTTAGGATAGTGAGTCACTTGCCTTTTTCTTGCAATTGGCAAAATCGATTCTTGGATAGTGAACTTGTCATTGCTCATTTCCTGAGTAACACTTGTGGGAATTAGGACATATGAATCTCATGCAACTTTGCGGAGTTTTACCCCGTCCCATGTATGCGTATTGTTTGCCATGTGCGTGGTTAGGTCTGAGCCATACGTCGAAACTAAATGTTTTGTCTCTTATTCTTTTGATTCCATTAGTGGAGCACACGAATCAAAAGAGGGGCATTGTAGACACCGCATTGCTCAAGGTTGGTTTAGGGCTCGATTTAATTGAAATTGACTTAAGGAAAGCGATTTTGGAAAAATATAATTTTTTTATAAACTAAATAAATCTATTTTCAAGTATGCATACGTATACATGCATATGCGCACGCATGTCCCAAAGCTGCATGAACATGTCTAATGCATGCACACGCATACACAGGCCTGCACACGCATGTTAGAGTCCCAAAAACTATGAAAGACAAGTTTTTTTTTGTACATTTAGTGTGAGGTTTGGAATGAATCCAACATCATCTAGAAGCCGTTCCAAACCCTCATTTTTCAACTATATAAAGCCATACGTAGTAGCTTTTCAAAACACACAGAAAATCCTAAGGGAAAGCATAAGATTCACTAGAAATAGTGAATCAAAGTATGAGTTTTTTCACAAAACATCCTCAAGTCAATATTTTTTTGATTGAGGCCTTCTCTGGCCTTGATTGTGAATAGATTTGACTGAGGGGAACGATCAAAATCAAGCCAAGGAACTTTGTATTTTTGAGATATAAGATCTAAAAGTTCTTTTTCTTTTCTTAGCTTTTTCTTGTTTTGATCCTTGTTTTTCTTGTGCTTTTCTTGTTTAGTTTAGTTATAATATGTCTGCATAGCTTAGGTTTTCTTTGCCTTATCATTTCAAGCATGCTAGGTTGTTAAATTTTGTTTCTGCTCTATTTCTATACTTGCTTTCCTAGGTTAGGTTTTAGGGTGAGTATGCATACACATGCCTCTTGCATGCGCACGCATACTCTAATTATGTGTTCGTTTACAACTGAGCTACGCATGTGTGCTTTATGTATGCGCACGCATACTTTTGCCCATAACCTTAATTTGGAACTTTTATGCTTCTATTCTCTGCTTTACTTATTTAACATGCTTTTGCCTTATCCTATTTCATACTTATAAGTTTCTATTTTTCTGTTTGTTTGTTTGTTTGTCCTTAACATGTTAGATTAGGGTTTCTTTTCAATTCTTTCTTTCATGTGCCATGAACATGCATATAACTTGACCATGCATTGATGCATAGGTGCTATGATGTAGCAAGGTAAGGCATACATTCACATGAACATGCATTTGTTTGAGATATGATCTCGATTTTACTTTAATGAACATGAATAATATTTATGAATTCTTTGAGTAGGATATTTGAACATGTTGTTTTGATCTCACTATGCTTATGTTTCTGGCTTGATTTGATAAATACATGTTTTTGCCTTGGATGTAATATGATGCTATGTATGATAGATTTATGTTAGGATATGTTATGAGATGCATGATAGATGTATACTAGGCTTGAGATGTGATATGTGATGCAATGCTATGATAGATATATGCTAGAGTTTAGAATGAAATACCATGTTGTATGCTAGATGCATGTTATCATGTGTGTGAGTCTAGAATGATGAATGTTGAAATTTCCTTTATCGAAACTAAGACGTAAGACATAATGAGTTGAAGTTGTCCAATGATTTGGGCAATCATGGGTACCTAACACCTTCCCAAGCAGTACCTGAACTCCAAACCCATACTCTGTTAGTAAGATCGGTCCTTCCATGTAAGGGTGCTATATATATGGTTCCTAGACCTAATCTAGGTGGTGAATCCAACTTCCCTTCTCCACCCCGGGTCACTCAACCGAGGCGTACTCCCCTCCGATTGCGCCCACAGTGGCGACTTTGCTGGGGATAGAAAGTTTGATTCCAATGTGTCTTATTTATTAATCTTGATAAAGGCTTGTTCAATATTTGTTGGCACACACTTCACTTGGTTCTTTCGTCCCTTTCACCTCTGTTGGTGATGAGTGGGAAGAAGAGTACGCTCCATTAGGGCCAACGTCTTACGAAGTTCATCCTGCCAACTCACAATCTGTGTCATTGCCTATGATGTGCTTTGAGTATGCTAACAGTTTACCACCCATCCACAATGGTCCATTTAGGCCTAAGGTTGGAATCATGACCCACCTAGTTGTGAGTGACCTACTGATCTATCCTTTTAACTCTAGGAAGCCTACCCACACTTAGAGAGATCCTAGATCCTATCAATAAGAGGGTACCCTTTATATCTTTTGTTTGTTCAACCATATATCTTGTGTTCACCTAATTCTAAAGGACAAACAAAAGATGTAAAAAAATCTTTTGAGGGTGACCCAAAAGTTATGGCATATCCTAAGATGTTGGGATAAAAGAAAAAAAGTTCTGACATGTAAGAGGCTTATCCTAAAGTCTAAAGGTATATCTTAACTTCAAAGGTTCGTAAGACCATAGCCTAGTTGCTATCATAAGCCCAAATCAAAAGGCCTCTTGAAAAGGAGAACCTTGAACCTAAGATAACAAATATGCTATGGACTTAGCATCCAACTTCCTACAAAGTCAATATGAAGTTTTCTAATCTTGGGCCTCCTTGTTGCATGCCTAGGTCCTAAATGATGAGAAATTCACGGACTTTGAAAGGAATGCTATAATGTATTCTAGCCAGAAGGCTACTTAAAAAAAAATGATGATGATAATAATAAATGGAAAAAGGTAGAGCCCAAAGGTGATGGATACATTTAAGCCCACATTTGAGACAAAGGGTTGAAAATCTCTAAGCATATTCTAATGAAAGTCCACGAGAGTAAGATGAGAGCTTCTTTGTAAATGTACTAAAGCCCAATGAAATAAGGGGCAAGGTTCATAAGAGGAAAGGGAGTGATTTTGTAATTAGGCCACCATGGCCAAAAGATTTTCTAAGAGCATCTAAGTTAACAAAATGAACCTTTTAATTGGGACATGGGCTTAATAAAATGGGACTTCTTTTCAGGCATCATTGCACCACCAAGATAATAATTAAAAAAAAAAAAAAAAGCAATTCCCCACTCCAATTTGGGTTCGAGAAAAGAATGGAAGGCATTTGGTCAAAATTGAGGAAACGTATCAAGAATTGGTATCTTTAGAAGAGACATTTCAAGAGGAAGTATCTCAAGAAGGAATGGCTACTCCAATTGATGACATGATCGCACAAAACATATTCAAGGCAATAGAAGAACAAAGCGATGCTCTCAATAAAATATGTGGTCGTCTCATCAAGCTAGAAGAGAGTTGATGTGCATGAAATGTAAACAATAAAGTACTTCCATATCTACATATTTAGCCTTATTTTTATGCTATTTTGTGACTTATTATATATTATCTTTGTGTTGTATTTGTAAAAAAAAAAAAAAACTTTGTGTTGTCGGTAATAAAGACTTTACAAGCAAAGTGGCCAACTTACATCTAGCCGGGCGTGAATTCAAGAGAATACCAAAAATTAAAGAATAAGAAGAAACCTGGAGACATGAAGTGCAAAGAAGGCAAATCAAAGAAAATAAAAGAATAAGAAAAGATCCGGGCGTGAAGTCACTGAAGTGTAGAAAGCAAAAGTATAAAAAAATAAAAGAAATAGGAGTGCTTTTGTGGATAAGACATGTACAATGGGCTTGATTGCATGTTTGATGTGGGCCTAGTTAATTCTTCACCGAAACACATACATGGGAGTTCTTACAATGGGCCACGTTGGGATTTTAATAATAAGGCTTTAGGTTAGCCGCATGTGATGGATTACAAAGGAGCAAAATAAAGCAATACAAATTTGACTTGTATTAGGAGTGGTTTCCCTTATATAAACTTCTAGGTTAGTTTGTAAGTGAGGGGGCTAGTGCTAGGGCTAGGATGCAAAATAGAAAATTGGAGCAAGAGGCAGTGCCGTATGTGGCTTCTCTGTAGCTTTTCTCCATGATATCATTGTGACTATTTCTTTCTCTATTTTATTTGTCTAGTTTAATGTTTAGTATTTTATTATTGTGTTTTATTTCAATTACCATGAGTAGCTAAATTTATAATTAGGGTTGAAGATGAAAATTTGTTAAGGATTATTAGTAATATTTATGTGATTTGATTTTTCCCACAATAGTTGTTCTTTAATGATGTAAATTGCTTTTGGTTTATATCAATTGACTAAGATGGGATCCTATATATGAGTTCAATCATGTTTTTCTCATGATTTAGGATTTGTCTTAATTAGTTGAATGCTTGGTTTATTATTTCTTGATTTTAAAATTGGATATCTTTTGTGATCTGTTTGGCTATGAATACAATTGATGATTTGATTTTATACCTAGGAAGCGAAGAAAAGCATGCTTTAGATATTCAAATAGAATTTTTAATGATAATATTCTCCATGGTAACAAGATTTATTTCTATATTATCATGTAGTGGTTGGAAAAGATTAATGATAGTAAATATATACTGATATGAATTAACAAGGCAGATTCCAAAACTTTAATTCCTTTATCTAGATTGTTTACATCTCTTTACTGCTTTATATTATATCTTTTCTTAATTTAATTATTTGCCTAGTATATTTAATTGCAAACAACCAATTTTTATTAAACTATATTAGGATTCATTTGGTTAAGATGATTAATTTTCCTATGTTCATTCTAGTCCCTGTGGGTTCGACCTTGTTTTTGTTAAACTATACTTCGATACTGTTCATACACTTGCGAGTACTTTAAAATTTCCCAACAAGTTTTTGGCGCCACCACTGGGGACTTGGTTAGGAAAATAAATTAGGTCTTAATTGAATTTTTCCTTCTACTAGTTGTAGTTATTTTAAAAAAAAAATTAAAAAAAAAATTTATTTCTTTGTGCATGGTGTATGAGAACTTGGATATGTGATAAAGAAAATCATCTTGTTAGTTTTGATTATCTGACCATAATAGGAGAAACAAGTGATGATTCAAAAACTCTTAGAGAGTTGTTCTCACCTATTACCACCAATCATCCATCTTGCATAGTATTGCTTGCAATCATTGCTGCACATTTTGAGTTGAAGCCATAGATAATCTACCTTCTTCCTACTTTTCATGGATTGGATAGAGAAGATCCTTATATGCATGTAAAGGTTTTTCTTGAGATTTATGCTACTTGTAAGTTCTAGAATTTCACTGATGACTCTCTTCGCTTGCGTTTATTCCCTTTTTCCTTGAAGGATAAGGCAAAAGCATGGTTTATTTCTCTGTCACTTGGATCTATCACTTTATGGGAACTGTTGGTCACAAAATTCCTCTTTAAATTTTTCCCAATGGCCAAGACCAATGCTTTGAGGAGAGAAATTGCAAATTTTTATCAAGATGAACAAGAGAAATTTTATGAGAGTTAGGAGAGATTTAAGGACTTGATCTTAAAGTGTCCTCACCATGGTTTTGAAACATGGAGACTAGTACAATATTTTTATAATGGTTTGACTCAAAAAAATCGTAACATGATTGAGTCCATGAATGGTGGTGGATTTTTGAGTCTTATGGATGATGAGGCATACAAATTCCTAGAGGATTTATCAGAAAGTTCACAACAATGGGATTTTTCCAACCGTAGAGAGAGATCTGCCCTTGTAATTAAGAAAGGAGGATTGTATGAAATCAGTGAAGATTTAGACATGAAAGCAAGGTTAGACAATCTCACTCATAAGGTGGAAATTTTAGCTTTAGGTAGAGGGGTGAATTCTTTTAATCAAGTTCAATGTGAAACATGCTTTATTTGTGCGAGTCCTATGCATACAACTCAAAGGCAAAATCAGCCTCCCACAAATGTAGGTGGACAACAAGTGCATCAACAAAGTCAATTTTATCCACCTACTTAAGCATATCCTCCCATTCCTTAATCAACTCCTCAGTTTGTGGCACCACCAAGATAACAATCATCTTTGGAGGAGTCTCTCAAAACTTTCATGCAATCAACTAGCCAAGCCATTCAAGAGATGAAAAGTTCCACTCATTTAAATACTCAAGCTGTTTCAAAGTTGGAAAATCAAGTCGGCCAGTTAGCAACCCAAGTTGGAGAGAGTGAAAAAGGAAAATTTCCTAGTTAGCCTATACCTAACCCAAAAAGACATTATGCCATCAACGGTTCTTTTAATTCTACTCATGCAAATGAATCTGTTCAGTCTATTACCACCCTTAGGTCTGGAAGACAAGTTGACAATCAAGTGAAAATGCTAGAAGTTGAGGATAATGAAAACACTGTGTTAGAGGAAAAAGGAGTTCACAGTTCATAGGATGATTGTAGAGAAAAGAAGGGCAACTCAACCTCAATTCCAATTCAGGATCTTAGTTCTTCCCCTTTTGATAAGAAGTTTGTTCCTAAAGCTCCATTTCCTTAAAGTTTAATCAATTCTTAGAAAAGTGCACAATTTGGAGATATTTTAAAGGTTTTTAAGCAAGTCTAAATGAACATTCCATTTCTTGATGCAATTCAGCAAGTTTCTGCTTATACCAAGTTTCTAAAAGATTTTGTGACAATGAAGAGAAAGAAAAATATCCCTAAAAAGCCATTTTTGATAGAGCAAGTCAGTTTAATCATTTAGAATAAATATCCAATGAAATGTAATGACCCTGGATCTCCTACAATTTCATGCAAGATTAGGGATCGTCTCATTGAGAAAGCTTTGCTAGACTTGGGGGCAAGTGTGAACCTAATGCCATATTTAGTTTATTTACATCTAGGTTTAGGGGAGCTGAAACCCACAACCATGATACTCCAGTTAGCTAACAGATCTGTGCAAATTTCTAGAGGTATTGTTGAGGATGTGTTGATTAAGGTGGATGCATTCTATTTTCCTGTTGATTTTGTTATGTTAGACACTAAGCTTGCTCTAAATGCCAGTACACAAATCCATGTCATTTTGGGTCACACTTTCTTAGCCACATCCAATGCTTTAATCAATTGTCGAAGTGGTGTGTTGAAGAATTCTTTTGGGAATATGACTGTTGAGCTTAATATCTTTGACATAAGTAAACAAGTACTAGACAATGAGGATATATATGAAGTTAACATGATTTAGGGCCTAGTCCATGATACTTTCATACAATCAAGTTTTGAGGATCCCCTAAAGGCTTGCTTAACCCTTTTTTATTGCAATTTGGATATTAAAAATCAATTGAGGAGGTCAATTCATTGTTGGATTCTGTTCCTTTCTTGAGTACTAATAGCTGGCAACCAAAAGTAGTCCCTCTTCCATTTTTTTCATCCCCACTCCCATCTACTGTAAAACCACCAAAGTTGGATGACCTTAGGGAATGCCAATTGATAAGTGTACTTCAAGAGCATAAGCAAGCTATAGGTTAGTCAATTGCTGATATCGAAGGTATTAGTCCATCTGTGGTTATGCATAGAATTCACTTGGAAGAGAATGCTAAAACTTCACGTGAACTACAAAGATGTCTAAATCCTATTATGAAAGAGGTATTGAGAGTTGAAGTTTTGAAGCTTTTGGATGTGGGTATTATTTACCCAATTTCTGATAGTAATTGGGTGAGTCCAGTTCAAGTTGTACCAAAGAAATCTGGCATAACAGTTGTCGAGAATGAGGATGATCAGTTAGTCCCAATTCGTGTACAAATGGGATGGAGAGTATGAATTGATTATCGTAAGTTGAATGCCATGACAAGAAAAGATCATTTTCCTCTTCCTTTTATAGACCAAATGTTGGAAAGGTTAGCTGGTCATGCTTATTATTGTTTTCTTGATGGAAATTTAGGATATAGCCAAATTCCCATTGCACCAGAAGATCAAGAAAAGACTATCTTCATATGCCCCTTTAGGACATTTGCCTACCGTCGCATGCCATTTGGTTTATGTAATGCTCTTGGTACATTTCAGAGGTGCATGATCAGTATTTTTCTGATATGGTAGGACAATTTTTGGAGGTATTTATGGATGACTTTTCAATACTTGGGTCCACTTTTGAAGAATGTTTACACCACCTATCCTTACTGTTAATGAAATGTAAGGAGAAGAACCTTGTTCTTAATTAGGAGAAATGTCATTTTATGGTGAGAAAGGGAATTGTTCTTGGGCATGTCATATCAAAAAGTGGTGATGAGGTTGTTAAGACTAAAATTTATTTGATTTCTAATCTTCCACCTCCTAGATCTATTAAGGAAATTAGATCATTTTTAGGTCATGTAGGATTCTATCAAAGGTTCATCAAGGATTTTAGTAAAATCTCAAGGCCTTTATGCAACTTACTTGCCAAAGATGCCCCATTTGTGTTTGATAATGAGTGTCTCCATGCATTTAAGAGACTAAAAACTGAGTTGACTTCTCCACCTATCATTCAACCACCTGATTGGAAAGTGCCTTTTGAGATTATGTGTGATGCTTCTGATTATGCAATTGGTGCTATTTTAGGACAGCAAGTTGGAAAGGTTCCCCATGTGATTTATTATGCTAGTAAGACTCTAAATGATGCTCAAATGAACTACTCTACAATAGAAAAGGAGTTGCTAGCAATTGTTTTTACCTTGGATAAATTTAGGTCCTATTTGTTACAATCTAAGGTTTTAATTTATTCGGATCATGTTGCGCTGAAGTATCTTTTCTTCAAAAAAGATGCTAAAGCTTGACTTATCAGATGAATTTTATCGCTACAAGAATTTGATCTTGAGAGTTGGGACAAAAAGGGATTCGAAAATTTAGTAGCTGACCATTTTTCTAGATTAATTGTTGAGCATGCTGAGGACAGTTTACCTATTCTTGAATCTTTCCTTGATGAGCAGTTGTTGCATGTGTCCCAGAGACCTTGTATGCTGATTGGACAGTGCCTTTTGAGATTGTGTGATGCTTTTGATTATGCAATTGGTGCTGTTTTAGGATAGCAGGTTGGAAAGGTTCCCCAAGTGATTTATTATGCTAGTAAGACTCTAAATGACGCTCAAATGAACAACTCTACAATGGAAAAGGAGTTGCTAGCAATTGTTTTCACCTTAGATAAATTTTGGTCCTATTTGTTGGGGTTTAAGGTCTTAATTTATTCAGATCATGCTAAACTGAAGCATCTTTTCTTCAAAAAAGATGCTAAAACTCGACTTATCTAATGGATTTTATTGCTACAAGAATTTTATCTTGAGATTCGGGACAAGAAGGGATTCGAAAATGTAGTAGCTGATCATTTTTCTAGATTAATTGTTGAGCACACTGATGACAATTTACCTATTCTTGAATCTTTCCTTGATGAGCAGTTGCTGCATGTGTCCTAGAGACCTTAGTATGCTGATATTGCAAACTATCTCGTCACAAATCAAATGCCTTCGCATTGGACTAAACAAGATAGGTCTAAATTTTTGGCTGAGGTTAAGTATTTCTTTTTGGATGATCCATATTTGTTTAAGTATTGTTCTAATCAAATAATTAGGAGATGCATATTTGAGAGTGACCAATAAAACGTTATATCCTTCTGTCATGATCATGCTTGTGGAGGGCATTTTAGTTCGAGAAAGACTGTTGCCAAGATTTTGCAATGTAGATTTTATTGGCCTTCCATTTTTTGTGATTCCCATGCATATTGTTCTGCCTATGACAGATGGAAAAGTTGGGGAGTATTGGAAAAAGAAATATGATGCCATTGAACCCTATTTTGATTGTTGAGGTATTTGATGTTTGAGGTATTGATTTTATGGGTCCTTTTCCTAATTCTTTTGGTAACTTATACATCCTTGTTGTTGTTGATTATGTTTCTAAGTGGGTTGAGGTCATTGCATGTAGAACTAATGATCACAAGGTTGTAGTCAAGTTTTTGAGAGAGAATGTGTTTGCACAGTTTGGTACACCACGTGCCATTATTAGTAATGGAGGAAAGCATTTTTGCAATAGAGTTTTTGAGCAACTAATGAAGAAATATGGCATCACTCATAAGGTTGCAACACCTTATCACCCGTAGACAAGTGGTCAAGTAGAGATATCTAATAAGGGAATTAAGAGAATATTGGAGAAAACAGTTAACCCTCCTCAGAAAGATTGGTCTTTAAAACTCAATGATACATTGTGGGCATACCGTATAACATTTAAGACTCCCATTTGATAGTTTTTAGACCCCTTAAAACCCAATTAATTTAACCTAGGTAATTAGCCAAGTTGTTACTTAGTCCAATTTAACAAATCTAGGTTATCACAATCACAAAGATCATATCATGCAAAGCAGCGGAAAGATAAATAACACAAGATATGATCACCCAGGAAACCAAACTGGTAAAAACTTGGGGAGGATTTGACCTAGCTATCCTTAAGGTAAATTTGAATCCACTATCTTGAAAGAATCGAAGTTCATACAATAAGACTTACAAGCCCCCACGCTCGAATTCTTATTGCTACCAACCAGTAGAACTTACAACACGACCACGTGCAAGCTCCGAATCCACGGACTCCTTCTTTCTTGGATTCACCACCAGATACAAGCATACCCGCTTGTGTTTTCTTAAAGCTTCAATGGCAGCAACCGAGTTGATCATTAAGGTGTAGATAATATCTTCTCCTTGAAAACCCTCAGTTTGTGTAAAGGAAAGCTCCTCTAGATCTCACAAGAGATTTACACAAATAGCAATATGAGCAACACTAAAACGTGGCTAGGGTTTGCCTTTTATACTTAGGACAAATTAGAAAACCCTAAAACGTTTTAAACAACTAGGGCTGAGTTGGAAATCTACAGAAAAAAAACATTCTGCCCGAGATTCGATCGATCGAGCCTAAGCTTCGATCGATTGAGCCAGGCTGAAATGTATAATACTTTTTGCGTTAGCTCGATTCCAAATTTACATAAAATGTACAACTTTGAGCAAGACTAAAACACTTCTAAACACATTGTTTTGATCATGGTTTGCCAACAATACACATTAGAGTTCTAAATACATAAATACCTAAGTCTTTAGAACCTAACAAACTCTCCCTTTGACAATCCGTGACAAAACACAACTAGAAGCTCAAAGTTTACAAAATAAAAGCCCTTTACACAAATAATGCTCATAAAACAAATTCAATCCTAACTACTATCCATCAGTTGCAAGTGTAGACAGTAGCTCAATTGAATCAACCTGTATATTTCCTGAAACACTAAACAAAATGCATAACTGCATGTGTGGAAAAAATACAAGTAAACAAATTAAATTCTTGATTTCAAACAACACACAATAAAGACATATATCAATGAATAACTCATAAATATAAATCAATAAACAGTTGAAAACAAGAAACATATAAGGTAACAAAAATAACACTCCCCCTAACATGAATATCCCATCAAAAACATGGCAAGAGCTAAAAAGCTAAAATACAATGTGAAGCACCTAGATACAATCTAAACTCCACAAGCTCCAACCAACAAAATACTCTCCCCCTGAAAACAAAAACTCTACAATGTACTCCCCCTTTTTGTGACGGAATGCCAAAGGGCAAACAAAATCTATTATCAAATGGAAGGTGGTGTGAAAGAGCGTGTAAACTGTGCCAACTCCGCACGCAAGACACGGATCTCATCGAGCACGTCCACCAAAATCTATCCATGAGCCGCTTGAACGGTTAAGACATGATCCAACGTACATCGAATGTCTGAATCATCCGAAGTAGTCGGTGGAGGAACATCAGCATCAGCAGTAGTAGCACCAGACGTCTCAGCAGCATCAGCACCTGTAGAAGAGGGAGGAGGGGGAATAGCACTAGATGACACACCTCTAGGACGCTAAGGAGCAACTCTTAAGTGAGCAGCCCTTTGTCTAAGAAAGGTGGCACCTATGGGAGCAACAACATGAGCAGGCTCACTAGAAGGGAAACCATCTAGACCCAAAAATAGCAGAATCCTATGAATGAAAATAGGATGAATAAGCGCATGCCCTATGGCAGAACTCCTATGAACCTCGTTCAAAGAACGAAGGAACAGATATGGGAAACTGATAGACGCACCAGTAACGAACGCATACAAAAACACACATCGCTCTAGAGGGATGGTGTGGAGATGAGAAATAGGCCACAATGAATGATACACTATCCTAAAGAAAAAATAGGTAGTCTCGATAAGCTTAGCGGACGTGATCTAAGGATCAGAACCCCACTGGATAGATAACCCAGTGATGTATGACATGACAACTTCTAGGGGAGGAGACTCATCATAGGGATAGTCAGGCTCCTGAACAACCGGAACCCCAAGAACCTCACCCACTACCCGAGGGGTAATGGTGAACTCAACACCTCGTATCCAACTCCTAACAAGGGTGTTGGAATCATAGACGTGGCAAGAGAGGTTCGAGAAGAACTCTTTAATCAGGGCGGTCGGGGATGGATGATCTATCTCTAAGAGAGGCAACCAACCTTTAGACTCAAAGTTAGCCCTAATGGTCGGATCAATCTCATCTAAAATCATAGCACGCTCAGCCCAAATCTTACTCTTACAGTTCAAAGTCTCAAAGGCCTCTCTGCTTCTATCATTCCTAAACACCTCACTCCTAGAGGGAGACTCAGAGGAAGTGAAAGGGGTCCTATGGACTCTAGTTTTCCTAGGCATGGTGCTAGGATAAGGACCAAAACACAAAGCAAAGGAACAAAAACAGAAAAAAAAAAAAAAAAATACCAAGGGTAGATTGCAAGTTAGCACATGAAAAAAATATAGAACAAAAACTATATGATGCATGAACAATTTAAATGGCATGATGCATGTCCTAATGCAGTGCAATTAAGTTCAAATATGTTCAAATTCACAAAATTGGCTTGAGCATAAAGTTTTTAACACAAAAACCCCAAAATTTTGAAAAACCACTTGATCAATTCGAAAGATATTGACTAATTGATCATCATACAAGATAGATTTCAAAAAATAATGACCAATTACATCAAATGAACAAGCCAATTTCATCAATTTAGCCAAATTTGACCAAAATCCCCAATTCGGGTCAATTACAAGCCCTAGAATTTTCAATTTTTCACAAAGCCCCAAATTGATCAAATTAACCAACATATATCATGAATATAACAATATAGGAACAAAACCCAATGATCAATTTCAGAAAAAGAGGATTGATTCAACAAAAATCCCAATTTTGAAAAGTTCCGAAAATCCCACTAAAATGCATGAGTTTATGCATGAAAACATGAAAATAAATGCAAAAGGAAGGGTATGAAGGTCTTACCGGCCTTGGGAGAGAAAAACCTTGCAAAAAATTTGGTCAAAAACGACAAAAAATCCTCAGTGGAGCCTTGCCAAGTCGAAGAGAGAGAGGAAAGTTTGAAAATGTAGGTTTGAAACAGTCCAATCTGAGTTTTTAAAAAACCTGATTCACGAGTTTCGATTGATCGAAAAACAGCTTTGATCGATCGAAACAGACAAAGACTTGATAAAACAATTTAAAAATTTCGATTGATCGAAAATCAGTTTCAATCGATCGAAACAGACAGAGACTTTCTAAAACATATTTTAAATAATTTCGATTGATCGAAAAATAGAATGGATCAATCGAAACTGGCAGAGGCTCACTAAATTTGAGGAAAAACACAGTTTTTGAAAAAAAATTCAGAAATAACTCAAAGCATTGAAATTGAAGAACAAAATGCATGAGTATGTGATGATGTGATTTTCAAAAACAAGAATTTAAGCCCAAAATTCCCAAAATCAAAATTTCTTGCATTCTCCATAAATTTTCAAACATCAAGTTAATTTTGCACAAAATTCAAGGTATTTGCAAAAACTTGGTTGGTCAGACCATAAACACACACAAGAACATGTACAATGTTTAGCAAAGAGTAACTTGTGTAGTGTGTGCAACTAACAAAAACTTGAGATACATGTAAGGTGATATGTGAATAGCAATCAATCACAAAATCTACAAAATTCATCACAAAGAATTTAAAAGAGGCTATCACCTAAAGAGTTACATCATATAACTCCCACATTTCCTAAATCATAAGCTTGCAATCATGTAAGTTTCTTGAATTTTTGCCTCATAGTATACACACCAATTTTAAGTCATGTGATTTTGGCATCAAATCTAATAGCAGACACCAATTTTAAGTATTAAGCAATTTAAACCGAGGCTTCACTTTATGTTCTTTTTGTGCATGTGCTACATTTTCTCGAGCACAAAATCTTATGATATGCACTAAGGTGTTTATGATTGGCTAGTGAATAGTGGTGAGATGGTTATTTATGCATTTCTCTAAAAGTTCAAGTCCGACAGTCAAAAACATGTGACTTCAAGATCAAGACAGAGTAATCAAAAACCATAAACATCTTTCCCACACAACATGCACTACAAAGTTTCAACTAGTAAAGTGCACTAAGTAAGCTCATCAAGGCTAAATAAGGTACAAAAGACATGTTATGTGAAAATAAATTGACCAACCTTATTCTCAAAAACTAAGAAGAATAGTACAAAACATAATTTGCTTCCTTTTTCTCCCTTTTTTTTTAATTTAAAAAAAAAACCTAGAATGAAATGCATGAATGTTATGTAATGCAAATCCTAGAAAAAAAAAAAAAAAAAAAAAAAACAAAAAACAAAAAACAAAACCAAAGAACAATGGTCACAAAGTGTAGAGCAATGAAGCACAAGGACCAAGAAGGCCAAGACAGATCAGGGACATAGAATCACACCAATTACTTGACGAAGTGTCTCAAACTTACTTCTATTAAGAGGTTTGGTGAAAATGTCGGCATTCTGGCATTCAATAGGAATATAATCAAGACACACAATCTTTCTTTCAACAAGATCTCTAATGAAGTGATACCTAATCTTTATGTGCTTAGTCTTAGAATGTTGAACAGGGTTCTTAGATATGTCAATAGCACTAGAGTTATCACAGTAAACAACCATGGTATCTTGGGATATCCCATAATCAGTTAAAACCTTTTTCATCCAAATAAGTTGTGAGCAACAACTTCTAGCAGCAATATATTCTGCCTCGGCAGTAGACAAGGACACATAATTTTTCTTTTTACTCATCCAAGCAACGAGATTAGCTCCAACATGAAAACACCCACCAGTGGTGCTTTTTCTATTATCAGCATTACCAGCCCAATCAGAATCAGAGAAACCAGTAAGAGATAGATTAGACTCTTTACTATAAAATAATCCATAATCACAAGTTCCACCAACATATTTAATTATTCTTTTGACAGCATTTAAGTGTGAAACTTTAGGATTAGATTGAAATTTAGAACAGACACCAACACTAAAAGCAATATCAGGCCGACTAGCAGTCAAATATAAAAGGCATCCAATCATATTTCTGTATAATGTAACATCAACAGACTAACTTGACGGATCATTTGTTAATTTTGCATTGGCGGCCATTGGTGTTCTGGCATGTGCAGCATTGTTCAGTCCAAATCTCTTGACTAGATTCCTTGCATATTTTGCTTGGTTGATGTAGATTCCTGAGTCCGTTTGCTTCACCTGTAATCCCAAGAAATAAATTAGTTCACCAACCATACTCATTTCAAACATCACCTTCATTTCATCTGCAAAAGAATGAGCAAGAGAGTCATTAGTAGCACCAAAAACAATATCATTAGCATAAATTTGAGCTACAACAAAACTGTTTTTATCATTTCTTATGAAGAGAGTAGTGTCTGCAAATCCCCTTTTGAAGCCATGCTTAGTGAGATATGCAGTCAATCTATCATACCAAGCTCGTGGAGCTTGTTTCAAACCATACAGAGCTCTCTTCAATTTATACACATCATCCGGTCTGTGAGGGTCAACAAAGCCTTTTGGTTGTTCAACATATACTTCTTCTTGCAGCATTCCATTCAAGAAAGTACTTTTGACATTCATTTGATATAGCTTGAAGTTCAGATGACTAGCTATAGCCAACAATATCCTAATGGATTCCAATCTTGCTACCAGTGCAAAGGTCTCATCAAAATCAATCCCTTCCACTTGTGTGTAGCCTTGAACAACAAGTCTTGATTTATTTCTGATAATAGTGCCATGTTCATCTGACTTGTTCTTAAAGATCCATTTAGTCCCAATTACATTTACACCCTTTGGTCTAGGAACTAATTCCCACACATCATTACAAACAAATTGATGAAGTTCTTCATGCATAGAGTTTACTCAATTAGCATCTTGAAGTGCCTTATCTACCTTTTTTGGTTCAAATTGGGACATATAGCATGAATGTGTAATTACACTTAAGGCTTTTAACCTTAATCTCATGTTATCATTTAGACTTCCCAATATATTTGAGGAGGGATGATTTAACCTTACTCTAGAGGAAGGATCTTTAACTAGAGATGTGGATGTACCTTTCTGTTCTGATGAAGGACTAAACTCATGTTAAGCCTGTTGAGTCTCATGAACCGGAGTGGATGGTTCAGGACTTGATGGCATAGAACTTGCATCATTCAACACCATTAACTCCTCATCACTATGTTTCCCAATATAATCAACAGAAAGTGAGTCATTAACCTCCATAGGCTTATCTTGAACTGGAGCAGTACTTTCTGAATGTGCTTCTGGACATACTTCGTCATTGATCACAACATTTGAGATTCCATGATAGTTTTGGTTCTTAGATTATACACTCTATATGTTCTACTAGTTGAGGAGTACCCTAGAAAATATCCCTTGTCACTCTTTGCATCAAATTTTTCTAGGTTCTCTCTATCACGTAGAATGTAACAATCACTACCAAATATCCTGAAATACTTAATGACCGACTTCTTTCCTCTCCAGAGTTCATAAGGAGTCTTCTTGGAATCAGGTCTGAAATACACCCGGTTGAGTGTATGACAAGCAGTGTTAACTGCTTCTCCCCAGAAGGATTTTGGCAATTTTTTATTCTGTAGCATGACACGTGCTATCTCCTGAACGACCCTATTTTTCCGTTCAACTATTCCATTTTGTTGTGGTGTCTTGGGTGAAGAGAACTCTTGATGTGTGCCTTGTTCATTGCAGAAGGTAGCCAGCTTGGTATTTTCAAATTCTCTTCCATGGTCACTTCTGATCCTGGCTATCACAGTATCTTTTTCAACCTGCAATTTCTTACACAGACGTATCATCTTCTCAGGAGCCTCAGCTTTATCTTTCAAAAGCACAACCCAAGTATATCTGGTAAAGTCATCCACAACCACTAGAATATATTTCTTTCCTCCTAAAGTCTGAACTCGAGCAGGACCCATAAGATCAATGTGCAGTAACTCCAGAGGTCTTGAAGTTTGAACACTAGCTAAGATGAATGTTTAGATTTTATCTGTTTACCTATTTGACATGGTCCACATATGCACTTCTCTATCTTCTCAAACTTAGGTAAACCAACAACAGCATCACATTTGGAAATCTTTTCTAACTGCTTATGACTTGCATGCCCTAACCGTTGATGCCACAAATCAACTTGATCAATCTTTGCACTAAAACACTTGTTGCTTATGCTTGGTGTCAATCCATAACAGTTGTCCGCTGTCCTTACACCAACACACATACAGTTACCACCTCCATCAAGTATCTCACATTCATACTTAGTAAAGAGAACATTCAGTCCATTGTCGCAAATCTGACTGATGCTGAGTAAATTTGCCTTCAGTCCATCAACATACCAAACATCTTCAAAGACAGGTAACCTTGGGATGTCCACAGTTCCAATGCCTTTGATTACAGATTTGCTTCCATCTCCAAAAGTGACTGTCCCAATAATCCTTTGTTTCCTGTTATATGCCTGGAACAACCACTATCCAAATACCAAAGATAAGAATCACGTGCCTTTAAGGCGGTTAAGGCAGTATAACATAAATAATTTTTATTACATATGATAAGACCAAGATGTCCAAGGAAAGATTTAACAAAATCAACAAGTGACAAATACACAAAGCAAGCAAGTTGATGAATAAGCAAAAAGAATTTTCAAGAATCCATAACAAAGGGGTCAAGGATCAGCTCAATGATCAAAAGATCAACAACAAGAGAGTAACCCGCTCTGATACCACTTGATAGTTTTTAGACCCTTTAAAACCCAATTGATTTAACTTAGGTAATTAGCCAAGTTGTTACTTAGTCCAATTTAACAAATCTAGGTTATCACAATCACAAAGATCATGTCATGCAAAGCAGCGGAAAGATAAATAACACAAGATATGATCACCTAAGATACCAAACTGGTAAAAACCTGGGGAGGATTTGACCTAGCTATCCTTAAGGTAAACTTAAATCCACTATTTTGAAAGAATCGAAGTTCATACAAAAAGACTTACAAGCCCCACGCTCGACTTCTTATTGCTACCAACCAGTAGAACTTACTGACACGACCACGTGCAAACTCCGAATCCACGGACTCCTTTCTTGGATTCACCACTAGATACAAGCACACCCGCTTGTGTTTTCTTTAAGCTTCAATGGCAGCAACCGAGTTGATCATCAAGGTGTATATAATATCTTCTCCTTGAAAACCCTAAGTTTGTGTAAAGGAAAGCTCCTCTAGATCTTATAAGAGATTTACACAAACAGCAATATGAGCAACACTAAAACGTGGCTAGGGTTTTCCTTTTATACTTAGGACAAATTAGAAAACCCTAAAACGTTTTAAACAACTAGGGCTGAGTTGGAAATCTGCAGAAAAAAACATTCTGCCCGAGATTCGATTGATCGAGCCAGGCCGAAATGTATAATACTTTCTGCATTAGCTCAATTCCAACTTTACATAAAATGTACAACTTTGAGCAAGACTAAAACACTTCTAAACACATTATTTTGATCATGGTTTGCTAATAATACACATTAGAGTTCTAATAATACACGTGGCTAGGGTTTGCCTTTTATACTTAGGAAAAATTAGAAAACCCTAAAACGTTTTAAACAACTAGGGCTGAGTTGGAAATCTGCAGAAAAAAACATTCTGCCCGAGATTCAATTGATCGAGCCTAAGCTTTGATTGATCGAGCCAGGCCGAAATGTATAATACTTTCTGCATTAGCTCAATTCCAACTTTACATAAAATGTACAACTTTGAGCAAGACTAAAACACTTCTAAACACATTGTTTTGATCATGGTTTGCTAATAATACACATTAGAGTTCTAATAATACACTTGGCTAGGGTTTGCCTTTTATACTTAGGAAAAATTAGAAAACCCTAAAACGTTTTAAACAACTAGGGCTGAGTTGGAAATCTGCAGAAAAAAACATTCTGCCCGAGATTCAATTGATCGAGCCTAAGCTTTGATTGATCGAGCCAGGCCGAAATGTATAATACTTTCTGCATTAGCTCAATTCCAACTTTACATAAAATGTACAACTTTGAGCAAGACTAAAACACTTCTAAACACATTGTTTTGATCATGGTTTGCTAATAATACACATTAGAATTCTAAATACATAAATACCTAAGTCTTTAGAACCTAACACCATTGGAATGTCTCCTTATCGAATTGTGTATGGTAAGGCTTGTCACCTCCTTGTTGAGTTAGAGCATAGAGCTTATTGGGCTATTAAGTGATGAAATTTTGATATTGACAAAGCAGGTATTGAAAGGAAACTCCAAATCAATGAGTTGGAGGAACTTTGCAATGATGCAAACAATTGTGCCAAATCATATAATAATCAAATGAAAATGGTTCATGATAAAAACATCTTGAGAAAATCATTTGAACCTAGTTAGAAATTTCTTCTTTATAATTCTTGTTTGCATCTCCCAAGTTATGATCTCGATGGACAGGTCCATTCATAGTTCGCATTGTTTATCCCTATGGTGATATTGAGATTGAGAATCCTAAAAATGGTGATAGGTTTAAAGTTAATGGCCAACATTTGAAACCATTTTTAGGACTTAAGCCTCCAGAAGTTGAAGAATCCCTCTTGGATGATCATGTTTATTAGGATTGATCCTAGTTGTGTTTATTAGGTTTGCATTTTTTTTCTTTTTCTCTTGTTTATTTTCTGCTTTTAGATTAATATTTATGTTTATTTTCTTTTTTAGTTTTATATTCTTTTGTTCTAGTTGATATTTGACAGAAATTAAAATTTATAACAATTAGCTTGATCAAGGTACATATCTTCCTTCTCCTTATCTTACTTTTCCTACTTGATTCTCTCATGTTGCATATTCATATTTTGCTCTTTTTTCATTCAAGACATATATTTGAGAGTATCACTTTTAACATTGAGGACAATGTTTGGTTTAGGTTTGGGGGGATGTACATAGATTTTTTTTTTCTTTCTATTTTGTTTTTTTTTTTAGTATTCATAAAAATAAAAAATAAAAAATAAAATTCTTTTGCCTAGCTTGAGGTTTATGTTCTAAGTTCATTATACTACTCTTGCATAAAGAATTTCACTGCTTTCATGCTTAATTCATTACACTTGCACGTAGCCACTCAAACACAACTTGTTGAAGGATAAAAGTGATTAGAAAATCTTGGAGATAACAATGTGGAGATTGTAACCCCTGTGAGTTTTGAGCCAATTGTTTTTTTTTTTTTTTTTGGAGGGTTATTTATTGTTTCTAATCTTAAAGTTCATTTGGAAGTGTGTAACATATTTCCCTTGTTGTAGTCTCATTGTTCTTTCTTTTGGCCAAGAAAAAAATAATTTATTTTTATGCCACACTTGAATCTTTTGAAGTCATTGGTGCTAAATGAACTATACTAGTCTTTGAGAGATGAGATTAGGCCATTTTTGTCTACTTTAAGCCATATATGTGTTTTTCTTTTTCTTTCTTGATACATTATCACTAGTCACTCCGTTGAGCCTTTTAATTAGCCTTTCTTTCATAAAGCCCTTATCCATAGTGGTTCAAGATGGAATTTGATCAGTTTGTTTCAATGTAGTGGTTTATGTGAGAATTAAAAGAAGAAAGAAAAAAAATCAAAGAAAAAAAAAGAAAAAAAAAAAGAGAGAGAAAAAATGGAAAAGTGTCAAAAAGAAGAAAACTAAAAGGGTTCTCATCAAATTTTGAGAAGTGAAATGGAAGAAAAGAGTACTGCTTTGAAGAAGAAGAGGTGAAAAAAAAAAATGTTGAACGGAAATTCCAAAAAGAGTTGACATTTCAACTAATCTTGAAAAAACTTCTCATATTTACCTTCACCCATTTTTTATTTCAGTCACCTCCAGATCCTCAAATTAAGCCGAATATAGTTCTTCGTTGCCTCTAAATCCTCAGATTGAGCCGAATATAGTTCATAGTTGCCTCCAAATCTTCAGATTGAGCCGGATATAGTTCTCCTTTCCCTCCAGATCTTCAAATTGAGCCGGATATAGTTCTCAATCGCCTCTATATCTTCATATTGAGCAAGATATAGTTCTCAAATTGAGCCAGATATAATTCTCAATCTTCTTCCAGATTGGGCAAATATTGCTCCTAGTCATCTACTTCTAGATCGAGTAAATATAGTTCTTGATTGCCTCATCAGCATTCAAGATTTTATCCAGGTTCATCAATTATCAAGTAGATTAGGTGTCCCTAGTCCTCATTTAAAAAAATAAATAAAAAATAAAACACAAGTTCTACACCCAAAGGGTCTAGGTTCTAGGGCTAGGAAATCTTTGAAAAATCAACCTCGATTAAATCATGGTTGCTAAAATCAGTGTCTTTGTTTTACATTGACATTTGTTTTTCAAGCTTTGTCAATGAGAGGCATTTTGTAGACACTCAATTTTGAACCTATAATTTAGTTTTGGAAAATGACTAAAATGACCATTTCAAATACCCCATGATCATAGTTGCATTACATGCATTAAATTATTCATTGCATATCATAAAAATGATATTGAGATTCTAATAGTTGCATCGGTATGCCCAATTCCCAAATTGGACTGTCGGACTGAAAGATATCACAAGTCAAGTTGTCACGGTCTACATACATTGTATGGGGGTGAAGCTGATCACGTGTGACTAATTGGAATTAATTCTAATTGGTTACAAAATTAAAAATTAATTAAATAATTATGTGATTGGTTGTTGGTTTTTATCAAAAATAAGCTTGGTTGTATAGGAATAAAATGGATAATAAGATAACAAGGGAATTGTTGTAATTAAGTCTTTTTAGAATATTTATCTATCGGATAACTACTGTTTTAAGGACCTGATTATCAAAATAAAAGGAATTTATTTTGGAATAAAGTTAAAAATTTGTCTAGGTGCAATTCCCGACTCAAAAAATCCCTAAAAAAGAGCCCAAATCGAACCAAAGTTGGGAATTGGGCTCGGCACTTGAGAGTGCCTATCGACACTCTTGGAATGCCGATCGGCACATGGCAAGTGCCGATCGACACTTCCCTAGTGCCTATTGGCACAGCTTCGAGGCTCATCCTAGAAACATTCTGATCTAATCCAACTTATTTTTTAAGTGGGAAACAAAAATCAGAAACCAGGACCCCTTTTTCAGACTTCTCTCTCCCCTTACATTAAAGAAACTCTGGAAGTTTTGCTTTAGGATTTTTTTTTTTTTTTTTTAAGAGGCTTTACTTAAATCCTTAGAAATTCATTTTTTTTATTATCTCTAGGATAGTTCTCTGCTTGTGGAGTACATTCATGCAAGTATGATTTTAACTTTGCTTTTCATAACATGATCTATTTTAATTCCAAGAACATGCTTTCATCTATGCTTTATTTTCCATGAATGTGATGTTGCTTTTTGTGTTTAATTAACCATGTAGGTCATATGTGCATGCTCTCTTCTTCCTTTCAAAAATTTCACATCATTAGTTGATGAACAGGCCTAGATCTAGGGTTGAATCTTTTCTTAAGATTTTAGATCTGCAATTTTCCTCTATTTTTTTCAAAAATAAAATCAGATCTGCATTTTTCTCTATGTTTTTCAAAACTAAAATCAAATATGTATTTTTCTCCATGTTCCTTTTTCAAAACTAAAATCAAATCTGTATTTTTCTCCATGTTCCTTTTTCAAAGCTAAAACCAAATCTGTATTTTTCTCCATGATTTTCAAAAATAAAATCTAATTTGTATTTTATTTATAAAATCTGATCACTATTTTGTTTATAAAATCCGATCTGCATTTTATTTACAAAAATATTATCTGCATTTTGTTTATAAAGCCTGATCTGTATTTTGTTTAGAAAAATCTGATCTGTATTTTGTTTATAAAATCTGGTCTGTTTTTCTAAGAAAAAAAATCTGTTCTGCAGTTTTCAAAACAGAAATCTGGTTAAAAAAAAAAAAAAAATGATGTTTTCAAAATAAAAACCTATTTTTCTCTCATATTTAAAAAACCCAAACCAGATTTGATTTTTTTTTTTTAATTTTCTTTTACAAAAACTCAGATTTAAATTTTCACCAAGCATTCTCATCAAATTTTTTACACAAAATAAATTGCAAATCTAAGGTTCTTAAATAAAAGTGTAACCCTAGGTTTAGGATTTGACATGACATTTGTTGTACATCATTTGACATTCTTAATATGGGTATCTAATGGTCATTTAAATTTTAGAAGACCAGACTCTGTCTGGGCAGGGTAGGTGCCTAACACCTTCCCATCCTGTAACCTAGCCCCTGAACCTTAGAATTTTGGGTTGGTAGATTTAGTGTCCTATTTTTATTTTGGGTAGAATGTAACTAGGAAACAAAAATTTATATTTTTCCCTTTTTTTACTAGATTGTAACTCAGAAACAAAGCCATGTAAAGTTCTTTCTATCGAGATGTAATTGTTTCCAATTAATGAGAAGATTATTATTCAGCATATATTGTAATTTGTATAGTTTTCTTATTTTACTTATAAAATAAGTGTTGACTCCATAGAATCTTGAAAAGGGAAGGTGCCGATGCCTACCCCCCTTTCTGAGAGCCAGTTTTTAGTCTCTCACATGGGTAAATGAGGGGGAAGAAAAAGAAATAAAATAAAAGAAAGGAAAGTAAGAAGAGAGGTTAGAGACAAGAGGACTTACAAGAAAGTGAGGATCCAAATGCTCAATAAAGGTTTCAAAGGGAGAAAGTTCTTTGAAAGAAGTAACGGAGCAGAATAAAAATTGTGAAAGGGAGATGAATCTCACCCTAAATAGCAGAAGGTATGAGTGGGAAAGGCAAATCCCACCTCCTGGGTTCCCACCACTTCACATGCCACCTCTTGACATTCACCACCTAGATATTGACAAGTGTTACAACAACTCAAAATTCGAAGAGTCATACTACATCCCATTTAATACCTTGACAGCCACACTCCCATCAATGTCAGGCAGAAAATCTTAGAATAACCCCTAAGATTCTTCCATGATCTCATCCCACGAAGTAAGTGGGCACAAGATCATGGGGGCAATTATAGGGAGATGGTTTTCAAGGGGCCCAAATGACATTTGGCCATGGGCCAAAATAAGTCCAATTCAGGTTACCTTGTTTTAATGATGAGCCTCCTTAAAAGAACCAAACCTCGGCCTTGTCTTCGAATGGAGTCCTTGGTGAGTTTATGCTCGGATCCAAGGTGATTGGGAGGTAATGAACGAAATTTGGAACCCTATGGACCTAGGTTACCAATAGAAGTGGAACATGGAAGGTCGTTGGGCTGCCAATTTCCCAAGACAACAAGATAACCCCCATCTATAGGCTTATTTGAGTTGGGAAGGTAGGAGACCAATCTCACAGGTCCATGGAATGCTTTAAGGTACCAACCCGATTTGCTGGTGTTTGATTTATGGCTATTATGGCTAGTTTGGCAGTTATATATATAGTTGATATCACGATGGTGAGGCTTAAACCTAACCTTTTATTCAATTGATCTATGCAACGCAGAAGATGATTGGGGTGCATTGGTCAGGGCATAGCTTGAAATGCTTAAGGAAATTGATGAACAAATCGCTCATGGGAATTTGAAACCCACCCTTTACAAAGGCTACCATGGGGATAACTACCCTCATATAACCCCTGTTCTATGCTACCCAACCATCCTCACAAGGCCTAATCTCTACATCTTGGGGAATGTTATATTTGACCTTAAAAGTAGCTATTTGGGTAGGGGTACTAACTAGTTGGGAGAATTTACCCATGGAATAAAAAGAAATAAAAGAAAAGAAGGGAAAGTAAGAAGAAAAGGTTAGAAACAATAGGACTTACAGGAAAGTGAGGAGCCAAATGCTCAATGAAGGCTTCAAAGGGAGAAAGTTCTTCGAAAGAAGTAGTGGAGTAGGAAAAAAATGGTGAATGGGATATGAATCTCGCCTTAAATAGCATAAGGTATGAGCGATAAAGGCAAATTCCACCTCCTAGGGTCCCCCCCCCCCCACTTCACATGCCACCTCTTGACATTCACCACCCCGATATTGATAGGTGTCATAATAGTTGTGAATTCGAAGTGTCATGCTGTGTCCCATTTAATGCCCTGGCGGCTTCATTCCCTTCAATGTTAGGCATAAAATCTAGGAATGATGCCTAAGATTCTACCATGATCTCATCCCACAAAGTAAGTAGGCACGAGATCATAAGGGGCTATTGTAGGGAAATGGTTTTCCAGTGACCCAAATATCATTGGGCCATAGGCAAAAATAAGCCCAATTCAGGTTAGCCCATTTTAAGGATAAGACTCCCTAAAAGAACCAAACCTTAGACCACGGATCAGATAGTACATCACTTTGGATTTGAGGATAAACTCAATGAGGACTCCATTCGAAGACAAGATCCATGCTGAGCTAACATAGAAAAATTATCTACCGACCTTTCGATGAAGAATTTTGGAATGTATGGGATTGTTTGAGGAAGCTGCTGAAACTTCTTGATGAATCTACGATCACTTTCGCATTAATGAGGCTCACCTGCCTGGCACAGTCACATTTATTACTAATTGACTGGCCTGAACAGTGCAAAGAGCCTCAAAACTCTCCATTCATCATGAAAGTAAGGAAGGAAGAGCCCAATAGGACGGAAAGATCTCCAGCTGTACAAGGACAACACACACTTGAGCTAGAAGTAGGGCAAATATAAGGGAAAGAAGAAAAAGATAGAGAAACACATAGAAAAACGAATAGAGACTGAGAGAGAGAATTATAAAGTGAAAAGGGGAGTTCCTATATAAAGTGAAAAGGGGAGTTCCTAGAATACCTTAGAAAGTTTGTCCTTGAGAGGGAGTTTTGTAATATTGTTTTTAACACTTGGCTCTTGAATAATATACCTTTTTTATGTAGACACTTGTTTCTTTTCCAATCTCACATTGTAGATTATTATTAGCTCGTAATGCAAATTAATTGTGACCTAAACTAGGAATTTCTCCTAGTTTTGGCCCGCACATATACTTATCTATTTTTGCTTGATGGAGAATAAGTTCTTTGTCACTCATCTTATCAGTGGAGACCTTGGAAGGATTTCTGTTAGTGAGGATGTAGGTGACTTTGAGAAGACTTAAATAGAAGAGGACTTTTCCTTTCCATCTCTTGAAGTGGGCTCCCTTAAATCTCCTTAAAATTGTTGGTTTAAACATAATAATAATAAGGCATGACACTGATTCTCTTTAAGAAGATTCAAGCCCTTGGTTGGCTAATAAGCCCAAATAGCTAGTCCATTAAGTGGGTGAATAACTCTTCATCTTCCATGATAAAATGGTCATTTACTCACCAATGGATATGTAAATTATTCTGAATGTATCTAGCTTAATATTTGATCCAATACATATTAGCTCATTAATCACCACAATTGAAAAAAATAAAATGGTCTCTCTCCTTTTCAATGTGGGATTATACATGTCAATAAGTCCTTATCATTTATATTAACTCCTATATCATTTTATTTTTATGTTGTCATATTTATTCATTTTAATTAAATAATATTAAAATGCTCCAACGTAATATTTTGCAACTAGTTTATGTGCCACCTTCAACTTCAAGGAACAAAATCGTTCCGCCAAGCTTGTCAACCATGAAGATGTAAAACAAACGTAGCAAGAACATCGACGATGCCACTTATATCCGCAAACATGAATGAAATATTGTTACCAAACCCTAGGGTCTTGGTTACATGATTTCCTCCACGGATGTTCTACTTTCTTTGCAGCCTCATACACATCAACAAGGTCTTGGAACTTCTTGTCCACATTGTCGTTGCCACGAATTTTTTGTAACATATGCTCTCTCTCTCTCTCTCGTTTGTGTCTTGTGTTTTTGGGCGTTTGTTCTTGACGTGTTTAATCTGGATAAGTGAGGTATATAAGTGATTTAATTAATCTATTAATGGCGTTAGTTGTTAGCCATTTTACTAAACATTAAGGAGATATATGTCACAGAATAAATTACATTATAGTTCACTGTTTTGAAGGTACACCACATCGGTGGTTAATGATGTTAGTTTATTAGCCTTTTTATTAATTAAACATAGTGAGATAAATGCAACAAAATAAAATATATGATAGTTCGTTGTTTGAAATTTACTACGTATATCACATGGGTGGTATCTTTATTTTGCCCAAAAAACTATTCTTTTTAGGATTCTTCCCCAGAAATGACATATTAGAAGCAAAATGATACTGTTTGAATACTTTCATGTGCGTGTTTGTTTCTAAATAAATAAGTAAAATCTTCTCAAATAAATAAATAAATAAATATGGGAAAACATGTCAGCCTTTATAATCATTTCCGAGGAAGAAGCACCGAATATTTTGCAAATTCTTTAACTTGCTTATTATAATGATTTTTTTTTTCTTTTTTTTTACAAGATATAAATTCTACTATAACCTAATCTAAGTGTATATGTGTGTGAAACTTTCGTCTAAAAATTTGAACTTTGATCTTTACCCTCCACATCCCATAAACACTTATATCTTGTAAAGTGACTATCGCGCTAAGAGCGTGCGGTGGTGGCTTATTATAATGTTATATAATCTAGATAAGCTCCTTCACTTATAATGCTATATATAATTAGCTTATTATAATGCTATAATTGCTATTTACTCGGTTCCCTTATTGTTGCTATATTTACGAGTGGAGATTAAGAGCTTGAGTTAAAAAAATTTATATAGAAAAAAGGGAAAAATTTTCTTATTGAAGAAATACGTAAATCTTAAAGGAAAACTCAAAACTTTAAGACATGTAGACAGAGAACACGAGCAAATTCTATAAAATGAAAATTTTTATTCAAAAATGTCAAGTTGATGGAAATTTGAAAAATGCTAGAGTTACAGACTTTTTTACCATTTCTATCACCTTTTGTATAAAAAAAAAAAAAAAACTTTATCTTTTCTTTTCTTTTTTTCTTTTTTTAATTATTATTATTATTCTTCTATTAAGCATCAGAACCAAAATATCAGCCTATGCTATAAACTAGGAAAGTACTTGGTTATTGGCCTCTTCAAAACGGCCTTTGCTGTGGAGCTAATTAGACCTTTCATGTTTGCCAATGACTGCATCGTCTGGGATATACTTCCCCCAAAACCAGTGTGCCTTCCACACTCTAATCATCTCTTCTATATTTACGTTCTTCGTCTCGGGCAAGAAGAAGGATATGAAAATAGTCATGGTGATGACAAATCCAGCAAAGAAAAAAAAGAGACCAAACTTCATGTGGCAAAGCATAGTGAGGAAAACTTGAGCAATGACAAACGTAAATAACATGTTGACAGATACGTTGATGGCTTGGCCCGCCGATCGGATCTCTAGAGGGCAGATTTCACTAGGTACCAACCAACCCAACGGTCCCCAAGACCATGCGAATGCTGCTACATAAGTGCAAATTAAAAATAAGAGAATATCGGCTTGAACCTTTGACAAGTTTCCGTCACCATCGACCCCAAAATAAATAGCTATCATAGCTCCAATTGCAGCCTACAATGAAGCAAACATCTTGCCATGTCAAAAGGGTTAGAAATAGAAAAGTAAGACCTACAAATTTCATAATCATTTTCAAAACTAATGACGTGACAAATCATGATTGAAGTCCACACAATTAGGGCCAAAGCCGTGATTTTTTATTTTATTTTATTTTATTTGGGAGTCATAGCATAAAAATAGAAAATTTACTTTTCAAAAATAAGAAAAATACTAAACTTTAAAACTAAATTTAGATTTTAGTCATTTTTTTTCTCTAATAGTTTTTTCTTTTGGTTAAAAATTCAATAATTAGAGGAGAGAAATTTGAACACTAAATATATCTATTGGAAACAACAAAACGTGTCAATTGAGGTATAAAGCTATAACTTGTTCCATATTAGTTTTAACATGCATATTTCAAAGTTTACCTGGGATATAATCATTTGTATGCCACCTTCAAGGAACAAAATCCTTCTTCCAAACTTGTCAACCGTGAAGATGGAAACAAACGTAGCAAGAACATTGATAGTACCAGTTATGACAGCAGACATGAGTGAAGCATTGTCACCAAAGCCTAGGGTCTTAAAGAGAACAGGTGCATAAAAATTGATCACATTAATGCCAGTGAGTTGTTGGAAGAATGGGATGAGAACGGAAATGACAAGTTGAGGTCTATATCTTGGCTGCACGATGTTCTTCCACGGATGATCTACTTTCTTTGCAGCCTCAGACGCATCAAAAAGGTCTTGAAACTCCTCGTCCACATTGTCAGTGCCACGAATTTTTCGTAACATTTGCTTTGCCTTCTCAGTGTGGCCCCTCTCTAGTATGGAATTGGGAGTGTCTGGAAGGAAAAGAGATCCTATAGTCATCAATATTGCAGGGACAGCCGCAAGACCTAAAGAAAGTCTCCAACCCCATCCACCCTTGATCCGTGCCGTTCCATAGTTAATAAGATTGGCCACTAGAATCCCTATTGTAACGGCCATTTGGAAACCAATGTTGAGTGCTCCTCTAAACTTTGCTGGAGCCATCTCTGATAGATACACTGGAACCGCCTGCATTCAATAGACAATTAATTAAACATAGACAAAACTTAAGTTCCTAGATCATGTTCTTAGCTCTTGCCTATGAAAACATCATATAAACACCAAGAAAGAGATCAAAACACATCAACCTATTTGTTAGGTGTAAAAAAATCAACTCATTTTGATGAGCTTTTAATATTTAATCTAAGTTTTTTACTCTATAAGGGGTGGAAAAAAAATCCGAGTTCTTATCTTTTATAAAATTAATAAAATAAAATAAAATAAATCTGATATCAAATGAAATTAAACTTTTAAGTTCAATTGAATTACCATTTTCGTCCTTAAAGTTTATTTAATTTTTTCTCCAAAAAAAAAAAAAGTTTTAATTTTTTTTTTTTTTTTTTGTTGTTGTCATTTTTTCCCTTAAACTTTCACAATATTCCTATCAAGTTGGTCCTACCATCCATTGTTAACTAAAAAACTACCAATAAATCTAGTAAAACGATGTTGCATCACATATTGATTCCTATAGTTTTTGGACAGGAATGAACAAAAAGACTAATGGGAATGTTTAAGCACTAAATTGGGAAAATAAAAAATAAACTCAAAAGACGAAAATGAAAACCCACCTAAACTAAAGTTAATGGTGTAATTTGGATTTTAACATAGAAAGAATTTGATCTACCCAGTAAATACCCAGTGTGAGACTCATCACACACATACAAATCACACAATTAATCAAATTGGGACATCACAATCTCTCCTACTTAAATTCCTAATATCCTCATTAGGGCCCATTTTGTGGGATAGTGTCTCCGAGCCCACACAGGGTTACTAGGTTGATTTTGATACCATATGTAACGACCTAAGAAAAAACGCTAGCCACATCTACGCTATACCTCAAAAGGACTAGTCACAATTGAGACTCTTTGTTGTTGTTAATAAAGTCTAGATCTACATAGTAAATACATAATGTGGGATTCATCACATACCCACACACATCACACAATTAATCAAATTGGGGTATCACAAATAGATTCCCAACTTTGATCTAGTAAGACCAAAATAAACACTCTAAGCCTTTAGCCCTTTGAAGAGAGAGTCAAGTAAGTATGGACTATAATTTATACCTGATTACCAAATCCAACACCAACACCAAGCAATAAGCGACCAATGATCAGCATTTCAATGTTCACAGCTGCACCGTTTAGGATAGAACCGAATAAGAAAACCAAACCTCCAATAAACATGGACATTTTCCGGCCAAATCTCCTAGTAACAATAGAAGCAAAGAAGGAAGCTACTAATGCTGCGATGTAAAGGGAAGATGTGAATAATGTTAGTAGCTGGCTATCAAACTTGCAGTATTCATTTCCACTACCGGCTTTTTTCATTTTTTTGTAAACCGATGGGAAAAACTTTCTCAAGAACGGTTCCATGGAAGTCACCCCTCCTGCAAAAATTTTCAAGAAACTTTCAAACATGAAAAAAAAAAAATTCAAATATCTTTTTCATGTATGTATGTTTTCATGTTTAGATAATTTTATATCAATGTTAAGTTGTGGTCTTACTTGTGCTTGATATGTTAGTCCAGCTCTAATAATTTAAATCCAATTTTTGGACGATACTACAAATTATATTACACGTCTTATATATTGTTGTGTCAATTTTTAAATACAAAACATAAATTAAAAAAAAATTTAATATATTGTTGATGTAACATTTTCCTAATCTAAATATGTAAAAGTGCTATTCGGTAGGTCTCCATATAAGGTCTCCATATAAGAGTGCTATTTGCCTATTAATATGTTTGATTTTCTTCCTCATTGGAACAAATCAAAATAAATAGAAATTGAAAACCCAAAAAAAAAAAAGAAAAAAAAAAGAAGAATGGCTACAAACTCTATATGCATTTTTTATGGGATAAGATCTTCTCCCATTGAATCCTTTGATTCCCTTAAATCAATAAATATATATAAATAGAGATCTCATGCAGGAGTGCATAAGCTCTTGCCATGTGGCACTTTAATTTTGCATTTAGCTTTTTTAACTTCTTTCATTAGGTTTTTTTTAACTGTTACGCAATAAATCATAGTAATTTATTTTTACTATTATATAAAATATGGGCTGTTATTGACAATTGCTCTAAAGAATGGACTACCCCAAACCTTATGAAAAACCTGATCCTATTTATTACCTTACATATTATAACTTGGGCTTGACCCTCCCCATGTGTAGGTGAAAAGCTTTGCATGTTGTAAAATCTATTCTTTTATATATCCCCATCTCCGTAGGTCTCAAAAAGTTATGCTTCTATAATTTCTCTCCCAATATTTACATTTCATTTTAGGATGGTATGATCATTTTCAAAATTTCATGTTCCTCTTAAATAGTTTATTTATTTATTTATTGTTGAATCCCAAAATATTATGTTTGTTTGAAGTATTTAGTTTAGCTCTATAAAAACTATTTATACTTCAATAAAAAATAAAAATAAATTGTTGACCAATAGAAAAAATATTGATTTGTTGTTCAATCCCAAAATATTATGTTTGTTTGACCTATTTAGTTTAGCTATCTCTAAAAATTGTTTGTAATTTGATAAGATAGGAAATTAAAAAATAATAATTGTTAACACACAGAAAAAAAAAAATATTGATTTGTTTGTTGAATCTCAAAATATTAAGTTCATTTGAGGTATTTAGTTTATAATTCAATTAAAAAAAAAAAAAAACAAAAAAAAACAAAGGAAGTATTTTTCAAATACCTTTTCCAAAGAAGGCGTATGATCACGTACAAGAAAAAGATTGCATAGATGTATTACACAAACATAGAGTTGTTAAAGAAATTTGGAGGTGGAAGTCGTAGGAGTAAAAGCCTAATGACATAGCAATGATCCATGATACTGATAATTGTAATAGAGCAAGACTTAATAGGCGAATGGTACTAAACCTTAACCATACTTGGGAAAGTAGTTCAAATGATAAATGTTTACAGTGATCAACCCCTTCACTTATAATTGTTTTTTTTTTCTCATTTGGTTGTTGGGCTTAATGGTGATGTTTTTCCTTTTTGCTAAACTAATGGTGATGTTACTACTACAACTACTATGCAAGAATTTGGGAGACATATCCCTACAAATGTTAGTGCCTTGGATGAGCATACAACTGAGTTTATAGGCACTAATTTAATAATTGTTCATGACTTTACTAATTCAACAATTAGCTTGGTTAGAGTATCTGTATGGTTATGACATGCCTAAAAGTGTATTGAATCTTCTCTTAGGCTAAAGTATAGTCACCCTTGATGTACTCATAAAACATGATAGCGATTAAAAAGAAATATTTTCTTTGACAGAGGTTTGATCAAAATAAATTCTTAAAATTACCATATGTGTCTTTCTTTTTGGTGTTTTGTCAAAGTTACATTAACACTTATGGTTTTTGCAAACTCGACAAAATGACTAGAATTCGCAATTTTGAAGCCCTATCAACTATATGACTCTTTTTTCAACATGCATATCAATATTTGATAGACATAAGAGCACTAATTGGATTTATTTTACCTTTGAAAATCTGTTGCAACGTTTCATATTAGCTTTTTATTTATCTTAACCATATAAGGAAATAATCAATAAAAGAGGAGCTTATGTTGCATGGTCATAAAGATAATTTCTTAAATAATATTTTAAAATAAATTTATATCATGCCCGTGCATTTCACGGAACATCAGCTAGTTTTATTTAAATGCACAATATGTGACATATAAAAATAAAATAAATATCATATGTTACATATCTGTTGAAAATGGGAGTGAATTGGAGGATTACAAAAGTATAAAGAGGAGTGACAGAGCAGCTTAATTTTTAACCTGAGATTCCAATATCGTAACCAAAGATGAGGCCACCCATGGCAGCAACCGCACAAGTGAAAATTACAAAGGCAGTGATACCACCCTCATAGCTCTTCCCACTTGGAGCATCAACAAAAGCTCCTCCTGCCATCTTTCTAGACAATCACTAATTTGGATAAGAACCAAGAAGACCAGACTCTCAAAAGTATTTCTCTCTTTCCAAGTTTATAAGGATCTCTCAAAAGTATCCCTACCTTCGTATTTATACTATCAGAACTACCCAAAATGGGTATCAAACTCACTGATGAAATTTATTTTCCTCCTTGTCTTTTACCATAGCTTTGACACCGTTTAAATGTCCTGCCATATTAAGCTATCCAAATGGGTGTGAAACCTGAAAAAATGGCTTTATACAAATTTTGCGAAACGTAAGGCATTGAATGTTTGGGTATGGTGTTTGCACACAGTCTAAAGATTAGGAGTGTAATAAACATTATTGGTCTTTCTCCTGTAGGTCTAAATTTAGGCAATGCTGACGTATGATGGGAAATTTAGTAACACACTAGCAAAACATATCAACCCATAATACAACTACCAAATTCGTCACAGCTTGGTCAATCTGGTACAATAGAAACCAGGTGGTACACGAACAGCCTTACCTCACACCCTCTCAGATTTGGGATTATGTCCAAAGGCTTCAGTGTGACTATAAAGGTGCAATAGCAGCAAACCTTCTTAGGCAACAGCCCCCTGGTGTTGGCTGGGCAGCCCCACCTCCAAACACGTTCAAGATAAATGTAGATGGAGCTGCAGCTGATGATGATAGACGATCTAGTGTCGGGGTAGTGATACGTGAATGTAGAGGTATTTTAGTTGCTGCCAGAAGCGTTTTGCTGAATGCTTCCTATGATGTGGAGACTACTGAAGCTCTTGCAATTGAGGCCAGGATTCTTTTGGCTGGTGAATTAAAGCTTCCTCAGGTAATTATAGAATCAAACTCCCTTATTGCCGTCCAAGCGGTGAATTCAGGATCATGCCATGGAACTATGGGCCTTGTTATCCATGGTGCTCTTAATTTGCTTAATCAGTTTAGAAGTTGGAAAGTTCTGCATCTGAAAAGGGACTACAACAAAGTGGCACATGAGCTAGCTTAGCATGCTAGAAAGGCTGAGATGTCTCAGACTTGGATAGGAACCGAGCCCCCTTGCCTTCATAATTTGCTAATGTTTGATAGATCAAAGTGCTAGTGTTGGCTTTGTTTTCTGCCTTGTTGTATTTCAATCTCAGATATTAATGAAAAGTTCGAGTTTCATTTCCAAAAAAAAAGGGAATAAAAAGGAAAAAAAAAAAAAACAACAACAACAAAACTCATCCATCTAAATGGATAAGAAATTTCTAATAATCTATACATACTGTAAAACTGAAGCCCTCTGCCTTTTGTTGACCTCTCCATATTTTACAACATCAGATTTGCTAGCTTCACAATATTACACATCAGCATTTTTTATTTATTATTTTTAAATCTGATTTATATTTTTCCATTAAATATATACTTGAGACTCCTTTTACACATGCTCCTCTCTTTTAAACCCTATACTTTGTCCCTCTTCACTATCAGTTTTCTCTTCACAACCTAGACCACCATCAGTCCTCTCCCACAACTCAATGGCTCCACCTTCTCCAGCACCACCCATCTTCAGCTCCACCTTTGTTGGCGCCCCCATCTCTTACTCACGACAGTTTCTCCCCCTCTCTCACCTTCAGTTCTTCTCTCCCACAACCCTGTTCGGCACCTAAGTTTCTGTCGCTGGGTTTGTCGTTGGGCTTCTACCCCTATCAAATTTTTATTTTTATTTTTATTTTTATTTTTGGTAACTAATTTGAGTTTGGGATGGGTTTGTAGAGAAATTTGAGTTTGGGTTTGAGAATATCCACTTATTCATGGCTGTATTTTGATTGAAATTTGAGAAGACCCCAACACCCAGAGGCAGAATAACCCCACTTGAATGGTTGCCTTAGTCCCACCATTAAGCGAATCCTACCACAAGTCGATCTGTGGCAGAGGGCATTACTACCTTTTTGGTTGTCATCGTTGGCCACTTCACTGCACCAAGTCTATCTCTATCTCTCTTCTAATTTAGACTCTCTGGTCTGTAATTTTTTTTCCCCTCTACAAGATTTTTTTTTTATTTTTTATTTTTTTTTATTTTTATTATTATTATTTTTTTATTATATATTTTTTTATGATGGAATGCTTGAAATAAATAATGGAAACCAGTAGGCTCTGATAGTTCTTCATGGCATAAGAAGAGAACAGAGGCCAACCCTTCACCCTCAAAGTGTTTCACAAAATGCCTGAGCCAAACTAAAAAGGCACTTTGGCTTGGAGGCATGGCTTATAAAGATAGTTTTGGCATTAAGAGCATCGTCCAAGTTTTTTTGTATATTTGTTTGATAGTTTGATCTAATAGAAGCAATCAAATCTTTTGTTTAGCAACCAAAATAGGTCACCTTAATTTCACCTTCTAATTTAGTGTTTGACTATTTTATTTCTCTGAAGCTTCGATTTATTTGTCTCTCTTTGCCAATCACCCCTTTCAAATATATTGCTTTATTATTTTGGTGTCAACATTTGTAAAGCAGAAGGATAATTATGAACATGTATTTCTTCATTATCTAATATAAACCAACTATTACATTCAGTTCTAAAAATATTGAAAAATCTACAAGTTTCAACTTAAGAAGTGAGAATTATTGCCTGCTACTTTGAATATAAGCCAACAACAAATGAAATCGAAAGAAGATGATAATATGATTTGTACAACTTTGTTCTCTAAGTTCTCTGCACAATAATCAATTTAACCTGGAAAAAAAAAAAACTTGTGTTAGAAAGATGACCTTTTTCCATCACATCATTTGCAAATGCCAACTTTTCCACAGTGGGAAAGCCAGCAATGAATTGGGTGAGATTACATGAAATTGAATTATTTGTACAATTTTTATTTATGTTCCTGTCAACTTTTTTGTTTTATCTCTTTACATCATTACAATTGGATACCTTCACCTCAATGTTATTCAATTGGGACCTTAGCTGGTACCTCCATGATCATTGGAGTTCCACCTTGATGCTTTCCATATGGCTTAGCTTGATGCTGAGACCAATAAGAATGGGCAGCTAAGACTCGGTCCAAGAGCTCTTGGGAACAGGCTCACCCCTTCTTTATTGTGGGGCAATTTTTGCTGTGAGAACCAATGTTTTGTTCCTTTTCTAGAATTTAAATTTGTACAATGTCCATTTTGCAGGTCTAATACTTGGAGATGTTCTTCTTACTCAGTATATACGCTGTCCATTTAGCACATTTTTTTTTTTTTTTTTTTTTTTTTTTTTTTTTTTTTTTTTCAGAGTGTAACAATTTATTTTTAGATTTTCTTTTTGTTTGTGTGATGTACTTATTGTAGAATTGTTTTCTCCTTTTTGTTTAGTATAGAGACACTCATTAGCTTGAATTCAAGCTTAACTCACATTACTAATCATTATAGAATACATGACAGAGTATGCTCAATGTCTAACAAGCACACACAACAGTACATGCTCCATGTCTTATAGACAATCAATATGTAAAATTCTTTACAATCCATAAACCTAACTATGTTACCTGCAATATTAGGTGAAAGTTATGTTAATCTATTGAGATTAAGTCCTTGGTCTCGGGTTCTAAAAAGCTTTCTTTGAATTCTCAATATAAATTGTTTATGTAAAATTTGTCACTATCTAATTTTATAAAGAACATTTTTCTACCATTGAATTGGCTTATCAGACTTGGAATATATGTAGTTTGATTAAAATCTAACCCACATATGTAAGAGGTTTTTGATGTTTCGTTCCTTACATGTATAGTGAATGAGTATCGGCACTAGTTGTGCATGTGTGATTGGGTTATATTTTACTCTGACACAAACAAAGCGTTTTTATATACACTATCGTTTTATACTGTTGGCTTAGTTTCTTCACATATGTATTCAGTCTCTAATTTCATAATTTAGGTTTGTATTTTACTAAAAAATAAATATATAAATTGATGGTGATTTATAACAAGTCTCATTCATCCATAAGGGCCGTCCAAACCCAACAACGTCTAGGATAATCTTTAGAAGAGAGAAAATAGAAAGATGCATCACAAACATAAAAATAAGTCATCCAAGGAAATGTTGGTCGTCCAAAGGGACATTGGTTGACCAACCAACACTTAGTGAATTTCAAAGTATTTTCTGCAACCACAAAACGATCAGACCATGATCCACTATTTTGAGACGTGGGGTGAATTCCCCAAAATTCGCTCTACTCTACCCACTAAGCCCACACTTCTCCTATGATGTTAGTGGAGCCTAACAAGTAGACCCACACCAAAACTCTTTAAATAAGGACCCATATTCACCTGCCTAAGGTATGTTTTACTGTTCATCCACTCACAATACTTGAGTGCTAGAGAGAAAACTAACTTAACCGTCGGAGGGTCCATGGCCGGTTTACCCTAGTCACCTTCGATAGTCTATTTCTTTCTTTTCAAGTCATCCAACCGCCGTTGAAACCCGAAGCATTTAGCCTACTGATTTCACACATCATCACTTGGCATCATCCATGGGGAGAAAAGTAGTCTAAGTGTTAGCCACTTTGATCTCTAAGACAAAAGATTGCATGGTTTTGACTAGATTAATGACTACAAGTCCAGAGCATCTAGAGAGTGGGAATGCTTCTAGCCACCCAAACCGTGCACCAACCCCGCCACTGACATTTGTTCAACAATAGTTGTAGTCCATGGCAGCCACAATTAGGGGTGTCCAACAGAAATTGAGACCCGACCCACCCGCCCAATCCGTCCGATTCGGCCCGAGAACCGGCCGACCCGACGCCGGTGACGGTCGGAGGCGGGTCTCCGCCTCCAGAACCCGAAAACAGCGGGTCGGTTGGCGGGTTTTCTCCCTAAAACCCGAAGAAACCCGACCGAACCGAGATATGACCAAGTCTCAGTCTCACGATCTGCTCTTCGCCGATGTCTACCCTCCGCCGATGCTGCTCGTCGTCGATCTCGGCCTCTCCATCGTCGATCTCTGCCTCTTCGTGGTTGATCTGTGCTCTTCGTCGTTGACGTTTGCTCTTCGTCCTCAACATCCCTAGCTCGCCTTCACCTCCATCTCTCAGATTCGTCTTCGCCTCTTTGAAATTTTCATCTCTTAGGTTCGGTTATCTATGAAATTGTTGTCTATTGTTGTTTTTGTTCTTTGGATTTGTGGATCTGTTCTTTGGGTTTGTAGATCTTCTCTTTGGATTTGTAGATCTGTTGATTTTGTTCTTCAAGAATCGAAGTTTAGTGTTTGCTCTCTGTATTTCGGTCAAAATCAAAGCCGACCGCCGCCCACCCGAGCCCGATCCGACTCGATCGATGGCTTTTGGCGGTCGGCGGCGGGTCTGGAACTTCTCCACCCGTTCAGATCGGGTTGGTTGCGGGTTGGGCACAAACCCGACTCGGACTGACCCGTGGACAGCCCTAGCCGCAATGGCAGACTTAACTCATTAGAATCCGGAACTTACTAGGAAAATCCATGGAAAGAAGCACCATTGATATCGATGTGCAGAAGTGGAGGAACCTGGGCAGAACTCAGAGTAGAGGAGGAGATCAGTCTGGAGGCATTACTACTCAGATGGTGCCACACTTGGAGAAGGAGATGGACTAGATGAAGAAAGTCATTGAGGAAATGAGAGACTCCATGAGAAGTATGAATCACGTAGATGATCTCGTCCACATAACTAACTTTTCCTTTACTGCATCTATTATCAGTTATCCCTTACCCTCTAAGTTCAAAATGCCTATCTTAGATTCATATGATGGAACGTGAGATCCATGTGATCACATCGCTATGTTCAAGACGACAATGCACTTCCAAGGTGTTCCAAACGAGATCATGTGTAGAGTCTTTCCTACCACACTGAAAGGCCCAGCCAGGGTGTGGTTTGGTAAGCTACCACCAAACTCTATAAGTTCGTTCTAGGAGTTAAGTAAGTTGTTTGTTAACAACTTCGTCAGAGACCAGAGGCATATGTGCTCCTCGTCCAGCCTACTAAACATTGAGTAAGGAGAGAACAAGAGTCTATAGGCTTTCATCAGCCATTTCAACAGGGAAGCCCTATTGGTGGACAAAATGGACTGCAAAATCCTTTTGGTAGCCTTTTACAACAAAGTTACCTCTAAGTTGTTCATTCATAAGCTACGTAACTGAGAGCCATAGACGAAGGCCGAGTTGATACACCCAGCCCAAAGCTTCATAAACGTTGAAGATGTGATCATTGCTAAATGGAAAAAGAAGGTTGAACAAGCAGAGGCTGGATACATGCATCATCCAAAACAAGGCCCTCGTCCAAAGAAGGCTAATATGGGAGAACAGAGAGACCGAGATGGCAGGAAGGCCGGATCGTTCGAAGGATAATACTCAAGCTATACACCTCTGAACACTTCACTTAACCAAGTGTTGATGCAAATCAAGGATGACCCAACCTTGAAATGGCTAGAGAAGCTAAAGGCAGATCCTAGCAAACATACGAAGGGTAAATGCTGTTTTCACCGAGACCATGGGCATAACACTAACAAATGCTACGATTTGAAATAGTAGATTGAGGTTCTTATTAAACGAGGGATGTTAAAGAACTTTATTGGACGAGAGCGCAAAGACGAGAGGCCACCATCGAAAGGGAAAGTAGAAGAACTAGTTCGTCTACCACTTGGAGAAATAAGGGTTATCATGGGAGGAACATCAGCCGAGAGCTCGTCTAGAGCTAAAAAGACCTACATCCGAGTAGTTCAAAACGTTTAACTTACCGGTCGTCGACCAAGGACACCGAGAATGGACGAACCAGCCATAACTTTCATGGATGAAGAAGTAAGGGGATTACATCATCCTCATGACGATGCAACTGTTACCATTTTGACGATTGCAAATTACACAATAAGAAGAGTGTTGGTAGACAACGGGAGTTTAGTAGATATCCTCTACTACTTGGCCTTTCAGTAGATGAGGATTAATAAGGAATTTCTTCATCCAGCAAATGTTCCCCTGATTGGATTTGGAGGAATAAAGGTTCTACTAGTAGGCACCATCTTCCTACCAATTATGGTTGGTTTTTATCCACAACAGATCACCAAGGAAGTGAACTTCCTAGTTGTTAACTGCTCGTCCTCATACAATGCCATCACAGGACGACTGACTCTGAACAATTGGAGTGCTGCAACATCTACCTATCACTTGCCTGTTAAGTTCCTAATGGGGTATGTCATAGGAGAAGTACAAAGTGACCAATTGGTAGCTAGAGAATGCTATCTGGTCATGCTAGCAATAGACGAGAAACTTCTGATGATGAATATTGAGGAAAGGAGGACGGTTGTTGAGTTGATTTAAGTATTGAAGGACGTCCCTTGGACAAATCCAACCCAGAGAAGTTCATAAGGATAGGAACAAGCATAGAGGAGAAGACGAAGCAAGATCTCGTCCAATTCCTCAAAAAGAGCAAGGATGTGTTTGCTTGGAGCCACGAAGACATGCCTGGGATTGACCCAAGTCTAATAATTCATCATCTCAATGTGTCCCCCTCCTACATGCCCATTTGTTAAAAAAGGAGAGTGTTCGCCCCTGAACAAGACAATGCCATTAAGGAGGAGGTACAGAAGTTGGTAACAACGGAGTTTGTCCAAGAAGTCTACTACCCTAATTCGCTAGCAAATGTAGTAACGGTCAAAAGGCTAATGGAAAGTGGAGGATTTTTGTGGACTTCACAGTTCTAAACAAAGCATGTCCTAAGGATAGTTATCCCCTTCCATGCATTGACCATCTAGTGGACTCAATAGCTGGACATCAATTGCTGAGCTTTATGGACACGTTCTCAAGATACAACCAGATCAAGATGGACGAGGCGGACTAGGAGAAAACATCCTTTGTTATAAGCCTAGGTTTGTTCTACCATAAAGTAATGCCTTTTGGTTTAAAAAATGAAGGGGTTGCCTATTAGAGGCTAGTCAATTATATGTTTCGTCCATAAATAGGGCAAAATGTTGAGGTATATGTGGATGACATGCTGGTTAAAATCACAAAGGAGACATTACACCTGGACGACCTCCGGGAGACTTTCGTCATGCTTAGACGATACAACATGAAGTTGAACCCGAGCAAGTGTGCCTTTGGAGTTTCGTTAGGGAAGTTTCTTGGATTCATGGTTTCACAGAGGGAAATAAGGTAAACCTTGACAAGATCCAAGCAATTCTAAGCATGGAGCCAGAAGTGCAAAGTCTGACTGGACGAGAAGCAGAACTCAACAAGTTTGTATCAAAGGCTACTAACAAATGTTTGCCATTTTTCAAGGTGTTAAGGAAAGCATTTGAATGGACAAATGAATGTCAGCAAGCGTTTGAAGATCTCAAGACCTATCTTACAACAACTCCTTTGTTGAACCCGTCCAAACCGGGTGAAGAACTGTACCTTTACTTAGCCGTTTCTCCTTACGTAGTGAGCTCAGCCTTAGTCAGAGAAGAAGAGAAGGCACGGAAACCCGTCTACTACACCAGGAAGGCGTTAAGAGGAACTGAAGAACAATATCCGCCAATAAAAAAGTTAGCCTTTTCATTGGTGACAATATCCACCAATTCACTCCATTTCATGACCAGCATGATGAAGACAAGGGGGTAAAAGCATGGATCGTACATGTGGATGATTTGTCCACCCAACATGCAGGAGGAGTCGAAGTAATCTTGCAGTTACCAAAGGGAGATTCTTTAGAATATGAAGTCTGTCTACAGTTATAGATGACCAACAATGAAGCTGAGTATGTAGCCCTCATCCTGGGCTTAGATTTGGCTTAGACATTAGGCACTGAGTCAGTAATTGTGCAAGGAGATTTGTAGCAGGTCATAGGGTAAGTGAATGGAACGTGCGAAGTTAAGGAAGAGTGAATGAAGAAGTATTTAAACAAGGCCAAGCATTGCATCAAAGGTTTCACAACAAAATTCCATGAGATCCCACGGGAAGAGAACATGGATGCTGACAGCCTATCTAAAGTAGCCTCGGTAGACGACTTGATTGACGATCAAATTAAAATCTAGTACATTCTGAGCATAGAAGTTCTTCAGGTATAATAGATAGATGGGGAAGTTAACTGGACTACACCAATCCTGTCCTATCTCAAGGATGGACTACTCCCTGAGGATAAAGAAGAAGCTCGTAAGTCAAAGGTCAGAGTAACAAAATTTGTCCTTATGGACGAAGTGTTGTATAAAAGGAGTCTCCCAACCCTACCTAAGGTGCTTCTACATCATGAGAGATGTACATGAATGAGCATGTGGAAATCACTCGGAAGCAAGGTCCTTCGTCCACAAGATTGTTCGCGTAGGTTACTATTGGCCATCAATGCAAGCAAACACCAAGTCCTATGTCAAAGCATGTGACAAATGTTAGCGCTTCAGCAATGTACCGAGACGACCATCAGAGTATTTTACTTCGATGATAGCCCCTTAGCCCTTTGCCCAATGGGGACTTGACATCCTTGGTCCTTTTCCAATAGGAACCAAAAAAATGAAGTTCCTAGTTGTAGGAATTGATTACTTTACCAAATGGGTAGAAGCGGAGCCCTTGGCAAGGATTATTGAGCAAAACGTCAAAAGCTTCGTCTAGAAGAATATCATCTGCCGCTTTGGGATTTCTTTGGTGCTTGTTTCAAACAATGGATGGTAGTTTGAAAACACACCCTTTAGAGAATTTTGTGAATAGCTGGGAATAAGGAATCACTACTTCTCACCCTCTTACCCACAGGCAAACCGGTAGGTAGAAGTTACAAACCGATTTGCTCAAGATAATCAAGGCTCGGCTTGGGGGGCAAATGGGATATGGCCCGACAAGCTACCTAGTGTCCTTTGGGCATACAGGATGATAGTAAGGACTCCCACAGGAGAAACTCCCTTTAAGATGGCATATGGAAATGATGCAGTAATACCTGCAGAGGTTGGACTAACTAGCTTCAGGCTAGCCCACTACCAGGATGAGGAGAATGGGAAGTAGCTTCTTCTAAGCCTTGATCTCATGGATGAGGTAAAGATGGATGCAGAACAAAAGGTAGCGCATTACAAAACTTGATGACCAAGCACCATGATGTGATGGGCAATAGCTATCAAGTTCAACAACCATACACTCTCTTAAGTTTCACAGACATATGATATGAATGCAAAGAACATATCAAACACACAAACAAATATAAACACAAAGAATCACAAAGAATATGTACAAATAGAAATTCAATGCATGAAATGATCAAGATTGAGAACCCCTTCTCACCTAATTAGGATGACCTCTATGTGAAGGTGTGCCATGAGGAGTTAAGTTAAGCTTAGAGTTACCATGCGAGTTGCTAGAATAGAAAAGGTGAGTATCTACTGATAAGAGAACATCCACAACTTGTTTTAAAAGACCATAATTTTTGGATAAGCTTGGGCTTGCATAGGGTGGATCATTATTCTTCAAGGCATGAAGCTTGAAGCAATTTGGTTTGGTATGTCCCCTAGCACCACAGTGATGACACAAGTAAGGATTTTGAGGATCTCTCAGCTTCTTTAAGAGAGACTTGGTCACCGCCTTTCCTTTCCTGATGAGTGTACTAGCTATCTCCTTAACTTTAGGAGTTTTTAGAGCTAATTCCTTTCTTTTCTTCTCATCTAGAGAGTCGTCATTCTTCTCCTTGTCCTCACTAATCTTAACGGAGACAAACTTTATAGACTTAAATCCATCCGCCGAGCTCTCCTCGATATATCCCAATCCAGCTTTTAGAGAGGAAGGCCTTTGAGACTCTAGCATGGAGTCTAGCTTCTGTCTGGATATTCTATCCACTTTGGCATTAGCTTCGATCACTTCGTGCTCTAAAAACCTGATCTTAGAGTATGCACTTTCTAATTCAACTTTTAGTTCTTCCACCTTACACATACAACTTCTTTTGGCCTATGGAGTGCATTTCAGTCAATTTTGGTAAATTTTGGCCGAAATCAAAGATTCGGCTAGCATGCATTTTGGGCTTTTTTCCCTCTTCAAAGAAAAATCACTGCCACTAGATCTTCTATAGAGGAGATGAAAAATAAAAGGAAAAAAAAGTAGGAAAAAAGAATGAGAGAAGGCATGAAGCAGAGAAAATGTGAAAGAGAAAATACAAAAGAAGAAGAAGAAAAAGAGAAGAAAAGAAACTGAAGAGAGCACCTAAGCCACTGAAGAATGCAGAGACGTTGAAACTTTGGAAATGAGAAGAGGAAGAAAGAGTGGTTAGGTGAGATGAGAAGTAAACAATGTAGGCCACATGAATGGGTTGGGAAATGGGAAAAGTTAGGGGAAGGAAAATTCTTGGAAGTTCCTTCTATAAAATTACCCAATTTTTTGTTTTATCTACAAAAAGGCCATTACTAATTATTTTTTAATTACTTTTCTATATATAAAGGGAAAATCATCTACTTACTTTATTTGAGATTTTTTGTTTTATATAAAAAATATATATACACTAGGTAATATATATAATATGCAATCCCGAAACACCTTGAAACGGTACGCCAAAATAAGCCGATACTGAAATATTCCATTCCAGTGGACAAACTGAAATGTGGTCCAAAACGGTATTCATAACATTGGTTTGAAGGGATCCTACTAACTCTTGAATTTTGATTTGATCAATATATTTGTTCTTTTCAATTACTGCGACTTTGGGATGAAATACTTCAGGCAAGGACCTCAAAACTTTCCTTAGAATCTTCTTATTAGGATTTCTCTCTCAGAGGTTGAGCTTAGATTTCACAATCTCATTTAGCTTTGAATAGAATGAGTCAAATGATTCATCTTCTCCCACTTTTAGCTCTTTAAATCAATTTGTGAGCATTTCAAGCTTGGTGTCCTTAACTTTCTTGGTACCTTCGTACGTCGTCTATAGGATGTCCCATGCTTCTTTAGCTATGTCCACGTGAGATATTCTGTGAAATTCTTCAGGAGATACACCACAAAATATAGTATTCAAGGCTTTGTTGTTAGCATTAAACTTATCTTCAATAGCTTTATCCCATTCAGCCTTAGGCATATCGGGTGCTACCAAACCTTCCAAAATGGAAGTACAGACGTTGTCATCAATGGAATAGAGGAAAGCACGCATGCGCTTCTTCCAAAAATCATAATTGCTCCCATCAAATAGTGGGGTAGTAGCTAGCGATTGGCCACATTCCATTATGGTATACACCAAAACAAACACCACAAAAACAGGGGGAAAGCACACAAGGAAAAGCCAGTGGAAACAAGGATTCAAGGAACACACAAAGTGATGTAAATCACAAACCAATGTGAACTTGGCTCTAATACCAATTGAAATATGCTATAATATCCCTAGTATAATATTTAGAACCCTTAACACAAATTTTTACGGCTAAGTTAATTTTAACACTAAAATTATCAATATAGTCCAAGTGTAAATGACTTAGCAAATTTCCAAACTAACTAACTACACTAAGCAAACATGGCAATATAGAAAGGTAAAGGAAATATAGAGGAAAGCTAGCAAACCACATATAACACCACAAAGTGTTATGGAAGAGGAAAACCCATGCCCCAGGCGTAAAAACCTCTTCCCCGACCACCCATCAGAAAAACTCCACTAGAATGAATAGTTGCAGAATATGGACTATAAACCCTCCAAGCCTATATCTCCCTATGTACTTAAGCCCTCTAAGCTCCAGCTACCAACCAACTCCATAAGTCTTTTCTTCCCCTAGCTTCACGGAGTCACCATCATTAAGCCATTAACAAGTAGTCACGAAAGGAATTAGATTTGGATATGGCTTCTCATAGTTCCAATCACATTCTCTCACTCACAAGGTCCGTGTTTGTGGATGAGAAAGGTGTTTATAGAATCTTTATTAATGCAATGAAAGGGATGGAAAAGAGAGAACAGAAGTTATGCTTTTTCTCAAGGAAAAAAACTCTCTATTCATACTAAAGCTTGGCTTCAATAATTTCACACAGTTCTCATTTCTAGGATTTGTTCAACCTTTATCTAAAGCCTCTTGCCATGCCTCATAGCTGTATTGTGTGTGCTAGCAGATGAATAGTGGATAGGTTCAATGCAGAGTATAGAGATCATGTAACTCACGACCTGGTCATCCCCTAAGGTCGCGAGATGGTCACGAGGTGCACATTAGCACTCTTAACCAGAACCCTGCCACGTGGATTTTGAAGGCAAGCTAGGTCGTAAGATGGTCACCTCTAGTTCGTGAGATCACTATCTAATGCTGCTTCCAATCTTCAAGGAGAGGCTCAAGTACTCTACCCCAAATTACATGAAAACCCAGGAAACAATACCTCCACAATAAAAAAACATTACAAACAAACTTTTATCACCAAATTAAGCCAACAATAAAACATGAATTCTCCTTATCAAACATTATCTATTCATATTAAAATAGAAGTCAAAGTTCTGTTTATCGTAATTGGTTTACATAATTACTTGCTTCCCAATTTGACATAACTAATGTTGCTTAACATAGTAACATGCTAAACTAAATTCAGCATAACCATATACATCTAATTTGCTGCAACATAGCGCTGGGTTATATATCCAAATTAAAATTAAAATTATTTAAAAGAAAAATGATGTTTATTCAATAATATGAAAAATTAGTTCTAAACCATAAACATCCAAATTTGAACTGAATACATCCAAATAAACTGAAAATTTGATTTTCAACAATACTACAATGAAAATGGTTTATTGTATCACCAACTTCATATTAACATCAATGTTAACAAGAAAAATTAAATTATACCCACTATACTTAAGAATTGTACCTTTGGTGTTAAATCTGAAGGATTAGATCTAAAGAATTGTCCAGAGTTTAGGTATGGGGATGGGAAGGTGTTAGGCACCCAACTCCACCCAACCCATAGGTTAGCCTCCACTCATTGTGTTCCAAGTCTTAATCTCATTAAAGGGTTCTTTAATATGTTATTCTAACTCAACACACGCTCTAGCATGATTCTAAACACAAACATGGCATATCATCCCTAAGCCTAACATTCATCTATCATGGCATTAGGCATGCATCACCAAGGGCAGAAGCATCACTAAACAGATTTGAACAAATACATGTGAACATACAAGCATGAAAACTCATGGTATTCAACCAAGCATAATAAGCAACTTTCTTTTTTTAGTTTCTAGTTTCTTTCTTTTTCCTTTTTTTAGCATGTATCTTCTGCATTTTTATTTTATTTGAGACATTGGGTTGTATTTAAGAACATCTTTACATTTCTGCTTTTATTTTAGAACATATCCTTATTTACAACTCATGGGAGATTTGGATATGTATGCATTTTATATTATCTTGCTTTTTTTCTTTTTTTGCTTTAATAAATGAAAATTTGAGTTCAAATTTTCCTTGAGCAATCCCTTAGGCCATAGAAATCATGAAAAGGGTCTTGGTGTAGAAAACACACTCAAAATAGGAAAAAGAGTCTGAAACCCTAGAGACCATGCGCACATGTACAAGCGTATGTGTACGGAGGCTTTGACCGTGGGTATGCATTCAGGACCATGCACACACATGCCGCGAAACAGAGAAGCCTTTGCCAACCTTTTCTACTATAAAATAGCCGTGAAAGGCTTGCAAACTTTCATAAAATGTGTTTTAAGCTCAGGAATCATTCTACAAGGTTCCCAATGGCAGAATTCACTTCTTTAAAGGTCTCAATGTGGATTAACAAGCTTAATCTCAATTTCAAGGATGCTTTCATCCCTCTTGGTCTTTCCTGTATTTCTTTCTTTTATCAAATCAAAGTGGATGAGCCCCTTCTACGTGCTGCCATTGAGTGAAGATTGGAGGTCTTCCCAAGTTCAATCTTGATTTTGTTTTGTATTTCACTGCATCAAGGTATGCCTTCTTGTTCTTTGTTTTTAAAACTCAGATGTTGCATGTTACCTCACATGAATGAAGTTGATTTGTTTATATTCCACTGTGTGTTTTTGTACGAGATACAAAACTATATTTTTCCATGTGTTTTTCCAACAATTGGTATTAGAGCATTCTTCAATCTCAAATTTGTATAACATGTTAAGTAAGTTTTAGGATCAAAGAAAACTTTTTTCATGGTTTTTGAAAATTTTGCATTTATTTTTTCTGCATATTTTAGTTTTAGAACTATTGTTTAATAAAACTGATATTGATATTATGATGTTGTTTAAGTTTGATTTTAACCATGCCATATTGAACTTTAAGACTATCGCATCAATGAAATTCAGTTTTGATCTCAATCACACTTTGATATGATCAAGGGACTATGTTTTGTTTAAGTGAAATGTCAAAAATGGTTACCAGAAAAATCTAAAAAAATTCGTTTCAATCAAGTTATCTAGAGACTTTGTGATGAATTTTTTCAAATTTTTGATTGATTGAGAATTCCTTTTGATTGATCAGATGTTCCTTTCGATCGATTGAATAGGAATCGAGAATCAATCGAGTCATCTAGAGAATTCGAAATGGATTTATTAAATATTTCGATCGATCAAGAAATACCTTTGACCGATCGAATGAACTGTTTTTGAAATTTCATTAAGTGTTAAAACATAGATGAAGTTCAAAGCAATGTGTGATGAGATTACACATGTTTCCCAAATAAAAATCTTTCTTTTAAAATTTCTAGTGGGAGAGAGATTCAAGGGTTGACTCTCATCGCCTCCATTAACAGCTCATAATAGTGTGAAGATCCTTGTCTTGGCCTCGAGCCTTGCATTCCATATGGAGGGTGTTTATTTCATCGTGGTACAAGATTGAACTTCTAGGTTTATAGTGCTGTGAGCAAACACCTCGTCTTGGCCTTGAGCCTTGCATTCCATGCGATGAGTGTTTTGTATCATGGTACTACTAGATTAAACTTTTGTTTGTAGATGAAATGTGGCTACACATGACTCTATGTAATGGTGTACACTAGACTAAATATTATAGTATACTCTATGCTAAGTTCTTACTATTTTTATTTAGAGGCTAAATGAATAACGGCGTATTATTAGTGTTTGGTAAGAGTTATCAAGACAAGATAATTTCAATCAATCATAGTATTTAATGTTCACTCTATGTTGAGGGATATTAAATATGGGATTGGGTTGTTGCATCATATTTTATATTGTGGTTTTATTAAGGTTCCATACTATATGTTTATATGCTAAATTGATAATGTCCAGTTTACTTATTATATTCATGTTTATTGTTTTCAGATTTAAGCATGGTAACCTTTAGCCCACTTGTTACAATTCTTAATAAAAAAAAACTGATTGGATCCAACTATGTTTATTGGAAAAGAAACTTAGACATTGTTCTTACTGTTGAAGAGCACAAATTTGTGCTTAATCAACCATGTCCAAACTTTCCTTCATTAGATGCTCATTCTGAGGAAAAACAACAATATGATCATTGGTAGAAATATAATGAGATGGCTAAGTGCTATATCCTAGCATCTATTTCAAATGTTCTACATCATCAAATGCAGGATGTGGAACTAGCTTAAGACATAATGTTAAGTTTGAAGGAGATGTTTGGTAAGCAAGGCTTTTCAGCTAGGCAAGATACTATGAGGCTTATCCTGAATACCAAAATGGCTCAAGGGACTCCGGTAAGAGAGCGTTGTCTTAAGATGATCTCGTATCTGAATACACTAGAGGTTTTAGGTACTGACATTAATGGAGAATCCCAAGTGGATATGATACTCCAATCCTTGCTAGAATCATACAAAGAATTCAGACTTAATTATAATATGAACAAAAAGATTTATACCTTGTCTGAATTAATGAATAAATTAGTGGTAGTAGAAGGCATCCTTGGGACAACCAGTGTTGATACTAATATGGCTGAAGCTTCCTCTTCTAAGCCTAAGTCAAAAGGCAAGGGTGGTAAGAAGAAGAAGGACTTCACCAAACAAGATGGTAAACAGTTGCCTTAGGAGTTTCCAATAAGGGAAAGAAAAAGGTAAAGTACTACACCAAACGAAAATGTTTCCATTGTGGCAAGAATGATCATTAGAAGAGGAACTGTCCAAAATTCATAGCCGGCAAGAATAAAGGTGTGATAAGATCATTCCTTCTTGAAATTTGTTTAGTACATAATCCCATAGATTCTTGGTTTTTGGATTCAGGTTGTACTAATCATATCTACAATACTTTTCAGGGATTCCAAGAGAACAGAAGGCTGAATGAAGGGGAATTGTTTCTTACTTTGGCTGGTGGGAGCAAAATTCCAGTTGTAGCTATTGGAATGTTTAATTTATGCTTTGATTCTAGGGTTTTAATATTGGAAGACTGCTTATATGTACCTAAAACACCTGTAGAGTTGTGGATTGGGCGTAAGCCTAATATGAGACATCTCCATATTTAGGGTTGTCCAACATATGTGTTGAAAGGAAAGTCTAACAAGTTACAATCTAAAATAGAAGTGGTTTTCTTTGTAGGGTATCTGAAAGGAACTGTTGGAGGTTTATTCTATAATCATAAAGATAATAAAGTGTTTGTTAGTACAAATGCCAAATTTTTGTTACTCCTAAAAGTAGAGTTGTCTTGGCTGAAATGAATGAACCTGTAATTGAATAATCAATGGATAAAACTAGGAATGATGTGGTTGTATTAGATACACCACAAGATATTACTCATGAGATGACTAGTACACAAGAGTCTCGTCGTAGTGAGAGGATTATTAGGCCACCTGTAAGATTTATAGGTCTAGGAGAAACTTATGAAGCTATCTTAGAAGAGGTTTAATTTGACCCTTACACTTATGAAGAGGCAATGAAAGATATAGATGCACAACATTGGGTCAAAGCTGTTGATACCATATTTTGTCCGCCCTCGATTTGCATGCTGGATCCCGAAAAATCTAAAAATATTATTTTCCCTCCATGGGTATGCGAGAACATCCAGAATGACATGGTGCAACCTGCTCAGACACTGGAGCACTCAAAGTGCCTTTTTCAGCCAAAATGACCAAAACGCCCCTAGTAAACCCTAGGTTGGCCGAAAGTCAAACAAGGTCATAATCCTCTCAAAGTATCACTTTTCATAGTTTTACATCAAACCCGAGCTTCTCGGAGATTTTTGGCAACTTTGACCAAGTTTGACCTGTAGTTGACTCTTAATAGGCCTAAAAACCCTGAATTTTGAACCAGTCGTCAAAACGGGTTAAACCTAGTGCCATTGCGAATATTAACAAATTCTCATTCCAATGACTACTTATAGGTCGAAATCAGAGTTAGAACGGCTGAGATATCATGAAAACTGGGTCAACGCATCGATCGATGCATCGCTAACTTCCCGGAGCCATAACTTTTGATCTGACCATTGGATTTTCGAGTTCCATACCTTTTTAGAAACTCGAAGTCAAGATATTTCCAGTGGTGTCAAGATCAAGCCCATCCAGGACCATTTGAAGGTGGTAGCAATACAAGGACCACTACCTCATAATTTGTGTCAAGGCTATAAAATAAACCAGGCACCTCTAGACCAGAAAAAAAGAGACTTTCCTAGGTCCTACTCTCTGCCTGGACGTTTTCTACACATTTTCACTCTCTTCCAAAAACATTTTTAAACACAAAGACACTAACAAAACAAATCAAAGGTTCTTGATTCTCCTTTTCATAAAAATACAAGGTGTTGTCCTTATACCCAATCTTCTTTTCCTTGATTCTAAACCTTGGATTTGGGGTTTAGGGTTGTGGATGTAGCTTTTTAGCCACTATACACACCCCTAACTTTCTAAATCTTTTTCTAGCATTTATCTTGCTCTTTTTGCCTTAATAACATGATTTATTGCTTTATTTAGCATGATTCTTGCTTTATCTTGCTTTTAGCATGCGTTTTAGCTTATTTCCATATGCTTCCATGTTTGTTCATGTGTTAGTTGTTTCTTCTACATGTTTTATGCTTTATGCCATTATTTAGATGCTTGGATTTTTTCTTTCCCATGTATTGATGTTTGGGTCTACATGCTCACATGCTTGATATTATGTCTTCGGCTATGCCTTGCTTAGATCTACATGTTTGTATGCATGTTCTATGCTCCTATGCCTATGTCCATGTCAGTCACATGCTTGTATGCTTGGGTTTGCATTCTCCCATGCCTTGTTGTTTATATCTACATGCTTAGATGTATGTCCACATGCTTACATACACATTTCCATGCTTATATGTGTAGATCGATGTGTTTACATGCTTAGATCAATGTTCTCTACATACGTTATGCCATCATCTATGTGCTTGCGTGCTTCATGCCATGTTTATGTGCTTAGGCCTAGACCTTGTTCGTCATGCCATGTGCTATTGTAGCCTTTTTGTTCCTTTTATTGCATTTTCTTGTGTTTTGGCCTAATGGTTAGGACCTGATCTAGACCGTATGGTCTTTGTCATTGTCCATACACCAAGGCCCACATCAAAGGGTTTGGATCATCTGATTTGCATGTCTATGCTTGCTTGCTTCTATGCTTTATGCTTGTGCTAGCCTCTCTTAATGCCCTCTACAGGCTTGATCTTGTTTGGTTACATCTAATGCCCATGAGGCCTTGTTTGGATGTGACCATTTGGGAAGCATCTCCAGATTCCGGGTTGCTTCATACATACCCTTCCCTTTCCGCTCCGTGCGATGCAGTGCTTACCATGTTTGTTCGCGCCACCCATTGGCTTTCTATGCATCTTTACACGCTTGCTCACATGTCCATCCATGAGTCTTGCTTGCTAGTATGTCGCCCATGCTTCAACACAATGAAGTTATGGATATTTGATCTGAACCTACATTTATCTCTCGCGGACACCACCTTTTGTTTGCTTTGTTGCTTGTTTGCCTTCTCACTTGTTTGCTTGCTTTCTTGTTTCTTTATCTCCTTTATGCCTCTTTCATATGCTCTTTGCATCTTTTCCTTCTATTGCTTATCTGCTGGTTTCTTGTCTTTGCCTTTGCATGTACACATATGGAACGAGGATGCATGGACCTAGGGCACGGTCTCCCAGGGGCAAGCAAAAAGGTTAGGATGCGAGCATATGGATATAAGCCAAGCAGTTATGTTTAGTAGATTTAGGAGTCTAGCCTCTCCCATATGGTTATGTACTCTTTTTAACCCCTTTCCTTCCCCCCTCTTTTCTCTCTTAGATGGGTTGTATTAGGTATATCATGCCATTTACCATTTGTCTTCATCTCTAGAGTACGACAAGCCCTGTTTACTTTTCTACACCTATATTTTAGGCCATGCTCTAGGGATATAAGCATTTACTTTCCTGCTCCGTGTGCTTGCATTGTGCATGATGTATGTATATATATCCCTGCTTACCTTTTCTAGTGTGATTGTCACAGTCCATGTCACCTAGGGCAAAGCGATGCCTAATTTTCACTGTAAAAGTAAGGTGACATGTCACTAGATTTTTGCCGTAGAAATTTGGTACTTTGCCCTAATGCCTTAGGAAAGCATGGATTGTGACCACACCCATTCAAAAGCCAAACCTCAAACCCCCCCATGCATGCAAAGCCCGAAAGCCAATGCCAAAATCATGTTTTTTTACTACCAATCTCTGAAAATTAAGGTTTTATCAAAACAAAAGATTGTCCTTAGACAGGCGTTGTGGGGTGCCTAACATCTTCCCCATATGTAACCAAACCTACGGATTCAAGAATCAAGATTTTTTGACATCCACATTAGATTAGGAAAAATGCCATTTTTCTTAGCCTAGGATTGGTAATAAAATCAACTAGAAACAGGTAACCAATCACACCTCAGAAAAACCCAATGATTGGTGGCAACTTCACTTACCTTTGGTAATCACCTAAAATTTGGCCAAGATTCCTACCACACCTCAAAAGGTAGATCTACCTTCCTCCCCCGAGAGAGAGAGAGTACCCGAAGCTCCATGCGAACCACACTATTATCGAGAGGGGCCTCCAACAGGCCATGCACATGCAGGGGTGTCGCCACGGCGAGTGGTCGAACGAAGGCCCGGCGATTTTCCAGCCATTCACGGCCCGACGTTGATAGATTGGTGACTCCACTGGGGATCGATGAGAGTTTAGCCTTTAGAGCTTTTGACAAAACCATAATCTTTGGACATTGGCTTTCAAAAACAAAAAAAATTGGCATTGGCCTTCGTGACTTTCCTTTTGAAAAAGTCTATTACTATATCCTAGTAGACTATTTTCAAAAGAGCAAAAAAATCTTTTTCCAAAAAATCCTTTTCTGAAAGGAAGGCTATGAGGTATTTTCATGGGGCTTTACCACTTTCCACACATGCTTTATCGCTTTCCTCACATGCTTTACTGCTTTCCTCACATGCAAACATAGGGTAGCAAAATTTAATTTTCCTCACATGCAAACATAGGGTAGCAAAATTTAATTTTTGCTACACCTTTATCTGCTTTCATATATATATATATATATATATATATATATATCTTTTTTGTTTGGAAAAAGTCTTTCCCCTTCATTAAGGGATTGTATGACATATACACCCTTTTTTAGCCAAACCCGGGCTCCGCACTGCTGGCGTAGTCACTTCTCTTTAGGAATTTCATCACCCCATTTGCAAACACCTAGACACAAACATTGGTAGTGTTACCTATAGTTAGATCTGAGGTTGACTTTGTAGCCACTTTTGGGTCCATGGGTGGATAGGAGTAGCTGAAAAGGTCCCTTTGATCCTTCCTGCCCCATAACTTCCATGAAGAGAGGGGTATGGCAATTGAGTCCCCTAGGATAGGAGCAACCTACCAGTTAAGCCTTTGCATACAGTTAGCCTAGTTATGACAAACCCGTGAGGACTAGATTAAGCCCAGAGCCCACAAGGACTAGGTAAAGCCCAAAAAGTGAACATCCAAGCCTAGGAAAGGATACCCTTATAAGACTAGAGGTCAGGGGAAAGTGTTTTGTAATAGGTGCGCCCTTTTTGCTTGCGCTAAAGAAATTGTGCCCTACTCCAGGTTCTTTCTATCCTGCTTGCACAGCATCCATGATTAAATCCCTAGGAAAAGAAACCCTGTTGCTTATACATGCAAGATCATACCCTATCCCTAAGGGTTCACAACCTTACAAAGGCCTTCATGCAAACACTAAACAGTCCTGTCACCTAATTGTGAAAAAATAAAATTTGTGGCAAGTAGCCGAAACTCCGTTTAGGAGGAAACATAGCTGAAAAGCTATCAAGAATTCCAAAGCATCAAGAGTTCAAGAGCTTTCCTAGAAAAGATCCAAAAATATTGCCCAGAAGCTTAAATCATCAAAGAGATCACAAGATGTCAAAGTGGCCAAGAGGGCCCAAGATCCAGATTGCCAAGATGTCAAAATTGCCAAAGGTCCTAGATGTCAAGAGTCCAAGGGCTCTCTCAAGAGATCCAAAGGTCCAAGAGATCTATGCTGTCCAAGTTACCAAGAGATCCAAGTGTCCAAGAGCTTCCTCAAGAAATCCACATTGTTAGAAGCCGAGCTTTTACTTGTAATTGCATTTCCTTGTATTGTAAAAGGCCCACCGTTGGAGCTAATGAACCCTGCGTTGTAAAAGCGAATATTGTACAAGCATGTAATCAGAAAAGGGTCTATCCTGCATTACCAAGCATATCATGAAAGTTTCAGTTACTTGCCAATCTTGTGCATTAATCTTGCATCACAGTAGAGACTCACCATGATAAATACCCGATCAAGGTGTAAAGCCAATTTTTTTTGAAAATGGTAGGTGCATGTTAAATAGCAAGGATGTAAACTAACTTGATTTTGGTGTTGTGTTTCCACATTGTCAAATGAACCCCGTTTCTATCACGTCCCATTCATTATTAGGATCAAAAGATTGCTAAAACAGCCTAAGCTTCCACCACATCGTGATCCCATCATGACTAGGTCTCTTGCAAAAGAGATGTCTACTAGTGGACCTTCAACTCCTGAAGTGAGTCTTGCCGAGTTCACTCAGATGAAAGAGCAAACGTTAGAATTAATGCGCATGGTACAACAACTAATTGTAGGTGGAGGATAGAACTCTTTCGGTTATAGTTAAGGAGATCCTCGAATTGAGAATGAAAATCAGCCCCCACCAGAACAGGATCAGGGCCACAATATACTGCCCCAAGGTAATGACTAAGAAACAGATCCTTGTAAAGACAAGAACTCTGAATCTAGGATTGGCCAAGTCAAGAGCCAAATGGAAACTCTGGTAAAAAAGCTTTGAATCATGGAGGGCTCTAGCGCCTATGGAAGAGTTGATCTAGATAGTTTGACCAACTTTCCTAAGGTTGTTATGCCTCCTAAGTTTAAGGCACTAGAGTTTGTTAAGTATGATGGTACAAGAGATCCTTGCATGCACTTGCGCATGTTCTGTAGGAAGATAGCTCCCTATGGGGATAATCACCCTCTGCTTTGCAAGAGTTTCCCTAATAGTTTGATTGGCCCTGCAGCCACATGGTATGTGAGAATGGAAAAGACCTTTACCTAGAGGGAAATGGCCAACTCTTTCCTGGAATACTACCGGTTCAACACCGAGATAGGTCTCGATTGCATGGTCCTTATGAGAACAGAAAAGAAAAGTAGGGAATCTTTTTGAGAATATGCCTAAAGGTGGCGAGAGCTAGCTGCATAAGTGCAACCCCCCATGATGGAAAATGAGCTGATCAAATGGTTCATTGACAACTTCAAACACCTAACCGAGCCTTTAATCAGAGAAGGAAGCCAGGCCCACCTTGTCCCCTTAGGAGGGAAAGCCGGAAGTATACTCTGTTACCCATGCTCATAGCAAATCTTTACACTTACTTGTTGGAAAGGAAGTTAGTGACCTCAATGTTTGCAATGCCCAAAGAAGGTCCTCCCTCACCAGGCTTTGATCCGTCTAAGAAGTGTGAACACCATTTTGGGGTTGAAGGGCATACCCTAGAAGAATGCTACCAGTTGAGAGACTGTGTCTAGGATCTCATTGACAACAAGTTGATACAATTCAATAATGCAGCCGCTCCAAACATCATCACCAACCCTTGCCTCCCCATCAGAAAGGGAATGTAAACGCCATCATCACAGTAGAAGAAAGGGTCCCAGATTTCTCCTTACTGTCATTCCCATGTAAGGCCATACTCCGAGCTTTGGTCCAAGAGGGCCACCTTGATCATAAGGGTATGGGAACCCCAGGATTTGATTGGGGAATCTACTTGTTTTGTGATAGTGGAGATAGGCATGCCCTATTTGATTGTAGAGTGCTCCGAGCACAGGTTTAGAGTCTAGCCAACTGTGGTAATATCTAGATAAAAAGGGAAATTGTGCGAAGAGATGATTGCATGGCAGCCAGCCTATGTCTTCTAGCTATCCAGTCATGAATCAGCTGCAATGCTATATCTGTTGGATCAAGGAAACATTGGGATGAATATCTATAGAAATGCCTTGGTAAGGTTACTTCAGTACCTCCCTCTTTAGTAGTCATTAAGGAGATCATAGAATCACTTGTGGATCTGAAGTCATCAGATTTAGGAAAAGGGAAAACTCTACCAGCCATTGAGGGATTCACTCCTTTAGTTCTTGGATTTCCTGTGATTGTAGGGCCAGCTTCATCATCAGTTTAGGAGGGAGCCGCTATTGTTCCCGCTATTCGAGGTTTCAATCCTCTTATTCTACTAAGGCCTACCTTCGAAATCTCTAGGGTATCTGTTTCAAAGGCCCTCAAAGCCATTTTGCCAAGTCCGATGGTCATTAATCTAAAAATGTCCTTCATAGCGCCTAATTTGCAAACTCAAGAGGGCGTTATCATTCGCATGCTAAAGTCATTCCCTTATGAAGATAGCCATTGTGTCCCATGGAAATATGATGTGTCCTTGATCTCCACTCGAACTGAAAAAGAGGAAGTCTGCTCCAATATCTCTTCAGGTCTATCTGGGCTTACTAGGAGTGGCTACTGCTATACTCCTAAGGAGCTAGAAAAGTGAATGAAAGAGATTGGCAAGAGTACAGCCGAGCTTGTCAGGAATAGGGTTACAACTGAAGAAGCCGAGGAATTCTTGAAAATTATCAGAAACTTAGAATATAGTGTGATTCAGCAGCTAAATAGATCGCTAGCTCAGATTTCTATCTTAGCACTGTTGCTATCCCCCAATGTCCAACGTGAGGCTCTCTTAAAAGTCTTGAAAGAAACATGTGTTCCTATAGGTGTCATAGAATCTTCCTTTGAGAGTATGAATGGTGTTGGCCACTAACCAGATTTCCTTTACAAATGATAAACTACCACCAGAGGGTAGAAAGCATACTTTGCCCATGCACATTATAGTGAAGTGTGAAGACATGATTGTCTTTAGAGTATTAATTGACAATGGATCAGCCCTGAATATGTGCCCGATGTCTACAATAGAGCATTTGAATGTGGAAACTTCTCTTATTCGCCCTTCCACCATGATCATCAGAGCCTTTAATGGCACTCTTCGAGAAGTGTAGGGTGAGATTGAATTAGCAACTGGAATTAGGCCCAGGTCTTTCATGGTTAACTTCCAAGTCATCAAGGTGGATTCCCCATATAATATGCTCCTAGGAAGGCCTTGGCTTTTTTTTCGTGGGCACAGTTGCTTCTACCCTTCACTGGAGGCTCAAGTTTCCATTCGAGGATCAATTGATCACTATTATGATTGAAGAGCCCTAACCATCTTCAAGGAGACTTCTATCCCCTACATTGGTGCCAATGCCTTTCCAGAGGCAACTTTCCACAGTTTCGAGCTAGTCTCCATGATTTCCAAAACTTTCAAAACTCGAGTCAGCATGGCCCTTAGCTATTTTAATGGCTACCAAGGAGATGCTCAAATTTGGCTATCAGTTAGGCCAATGACTCGGTGCTGTAGGACATGTGAATGCTTCTTTGATTGAACTCCCAGACAACAAAGAAGGATTCGGTCTAGGCTTTGAACCCTCCAATGAAGAAATTTTCCAAGCTTCTAGAGGAAAGAAAAGGAAGTGCACTTGCCAAGGGATGTCCATTCCCCATATCAGGGTCACTTTTTCGGCTTCTACCAAGGTCATCAAATCAGAAATGGCATAGGAATCATGCGAGGAGGAATTAGATCTAGCTTGTCTCATTTGCTTGTGTCCTGAAGAATTCTCAGTGAATGCCATCATTTCCCTTAGGGATTATCTGACTTCTACTATTAGGCCCTGTGTGCCAAGCGAGATAGTAGGCCATTGGACCATCGAGCCTTGCTTTGTGGTTGCACCGGCTGAGTAAGGAGTGTTCCATCATCGTGTGGTTGGGCCCTTTAATTGCTCGAAATAGTTGGAATAGCATTTTTTTTTTCATGTCATTTCCTATTTTCTACATTCCTTGTTTGCATTTCCCTACTTTATTTCTCATAAAAAAAAAAAAAAAAAATTCCCTTTTATCATTATCAGGCATGAACTTTGCTATCCCCTTATCTATAACCCATTAATGAAATCATCCAGCATATTATTCAAGAAATTCTTGCATTTATCTCTTTATTTTCTTTCCTATGAATATGTGTGCAAATTGTCTTATGTTTCCTTGTATATGTTCAATCCTATAGGATCTATTCTAATTCCCAAACGAGTACATCATCTTGTTACCATAATGAGGATATTGATGATATAAATGAGACAGTAGAGTTGGATCATGTTGTTGAAGGATTAGAGGAGATTCCAAATTTACCTTGTGATATTTTGCAAGCTCTAAACATAGAAAATGAGGGGTCCAAGCCCAACATAGAAGAAACTGAAGTGATTAACCTTGCCGACGAAGGTGAGATTGGGGTGAACTTTCTTAAAGACATGAAGCCTGAGCTTATTTATAGTGCTACTCAAAGAGTTCAAAGAGATATTTTCTTAGTCCTACCAAGATATGACAGGGTTGGATATTGAGATTGTCATGCATAAAATTCCAATTAAGCCAGAATGCCCTCCAGTGCGGCAAGCCCTTCGAAGGATGAAATCTGAGATCATTTTGAAGATCAAGGAGGAAGTAGAAAAGCAGTTGAAAGTCGGTTTCCTTACCGCGATAGCCTACTTAGATTAGGTCACCAACATTGTTCCTATGCCTAAGAAAGATTGGAAAGTACGCATTTGTGTTTATTACGGAGATTTAAACTGGGCCAGCCCCAAGGACAATTTCCCATTGCCACATATCGATACACTGATCGAGAATACCGCTACCAACATGTTCTTCTCCTTTATGGATGGATTCTTAAGTTATAATTAGATCAAGATGGCCGAGGAAGACATAGCTAAGACAGCATTCACCACTTATTAAGGAATCTATGCATATGATGTCATGCCGTTCAGCTTAAAGAATACCGGTGCTACTTACTAGTGAGCCATGGTAACCTTGTTCCATGATATGATGCATAAAGAGATTGAAGTCCACGTAGAGGATATGATTCCCAAATCCCCCACTTCCAAGGATCATTTAATAGATTTGAGAAAGCTGTTCAAGCGCCTTATCAAGTACAGATTGAGACTAAACCCTAACAAGTGTGTCTTTAGAGCTAGTTCAGGGAAATTGCTCGACTTTATAGTCAGCCAAAGAGGAATTGAAGTGGACCCAGCAAAAGTCCAAGCTATCTAGGACATGCCAACACCACAAACTGAGAAACAGATTCACAGCTACTTAGGCAAAGTCAATTACATAGCTCGTTTCATAGCGCAGTTGATCTCCATATGTGATCCACTATTCAAGCTCTTGAAGAAGGACACAAAGATAGAATGGACAGATAAGTGTCGAGTAGCCTTTAACAAGATCAAGCAGTATATGTTGAACCCTTCTGTTTTGGTCCCCCTGACATCGGGATATCTGTTGATCCGTTACCTAGCGGTACAAGAAACCTCCATGGGTTGCATGTTAAGTGAGAAGTTCATCAGTTGTGAGATCAACTACATCGCCATTGAGAAGACGTGTTACGCCTTAGTGTAGGCCTCACACAAATTGCGGCAGTACATGCTCTATTACACCACATGGCTCATTTCTCGTATGGAGCTCATCTTTGAAAAGCCAGCTCTTATAGGGAAGATCTCCTTTTGGCAAATGTTGCTCTCCAAATTCAACATTGAATTTGGGACAAGAAAGGCCATCAAGGGCCTAGCCATAGCCGATTACCTCGTGAACTAGCTACTGAACGATCCAAAACTTTCAGAATCCCTCTTCCTTAATGAGGATGCCATGGCACTAGTGCTAGAATCAGATAATGTGGAATCGTGGCATCGGAAGCTTTATTTTGATGGAGTTGCTAATTCTACCTGAAATGGAGGGGGAGCAATCTTAGTTTCCCTTAAGGGCTAGCAAATCCCCATTTCAGTCAAGCTGAATTTCGATTGCACCAACAATGTCACAGAATATGAAGCGTGCATAGTTGGCCTACAAGTGGTCCTAGAGTTCAGCGCCTATGACTTGAGCATCGTTGGAGATTCCTTATTGATCATGTCCCAAATCGAAGGAAAATGGCAAGCCCGAGACACCAAGCTGATTCCGTATCAAAAATGTGTCAACCGCTTGATTCCGAAATTCTGAGACATCACATTTGCCTATTTGCCCCGAGCACACAACCAGTTTGCATATGCCTTGGCTACCCTAGCTAGCATGGTCAAGTTATTAAAAGGAGATGATATGCAGCAATTGTGCATAGAAGTCTGTGGCGTTCCAGCTTATTGCATAAACATCAAGGAATACTCGAAGTTGAAGCCAATGGAAAGCCATGTTACCATGATATCATGGCTTATATCAAGAATAGTGAATACTCGTCTGGTCCAATAGATAGTGAAAAGAAGTTTATCTGGCACATGGCTTGCCAATTTTTCTTAAGTGGAGAAGTCTTGTACAAAAGGAACCATGATTCTACCTTGTTTCAATGTGTAAATGCCGCCAAGGCTAATTATTTGATGGAAGAGATGCATGAAGGCTTACTCGGAGCTCATGCCAGTGGACCCTTACTGGCCCCTATGATTATGAGAGCCGGTTACTACTAGCTCACCATGGAAGGTGATTGCATTAAACATGTGTGGACATGTCACTGTTGCTAGGCCTATCAAGACAAGAAGAACGCTCCTTCTTAGCCTTTGCACTCTTTAGCAGCATTATGGCCCTTCTCAGCTTAGGGTATGGATGTTGTCAGACCCGTGATTATGAAAGCTTCAAATGGTCATGAGTACATCTTAGTGGCCATTGATTATTTTACAAAGTGGGTGGAAGCCGCTTCGTACAAAAGCGTCACTCAAGCAGTGGTAGCTCGGTTCCTGAAACATAACATTATCTACAGCTACGGCGTGCCGGGAGAACTCATTACAGATAATTGGGCAAACCTAAATGGGAAAATGATCCAGCGACTTTGCCAATAGTTCAAGATCGAGTACAAAAATTTTGTTCCCTATCGCCCTCAGATGAATGGTGCAATGGAAGCTGCTAACAAGAACATAAAGAAAATCTTGGTAAAGATGATAGACACGTACAAGGATTGGCACAAGTACTTGCCATTTGCTTTGTGCGCATATTGCACTTCTGTTCTTACTTCCACAGGTGTGACCCCGTATTCATTAGTATATGGCATGGAGGCTGTCCTCCGCGCAGAGGTAGAGACCCTGTCTCTCAGGATTTTATCTCAAGCAAAGCTTTCAGAAGCTGAATGGGCCCGTTCCTAATATGAAGAACTGAACATGATAGATGAAAAGCGCATGACCGCAACGTGCCATGGACAGTTGTACCAACGCTGCATCGAGTGAGCATTCAACAAGAAAATTAGACCCAGGGTCTTTAAAAGAAGGCGATCTAGTTTTAAAGAAGCACAACTAGGCCATGCCTGATCAAAGAGGAAAGTTTGCCTTAAATTACGAGGGCCCATATGCGGTAAAGATGGCCTTTTCTAGAAGAGCCTTGATTCTAGCCGACATGGATGCGTATGAACCAATTTTGACACCGTCATATGGTACTTTGCAAGAAGGAGCCTTTTAGTGCACCTCATTTCTATATTATTATGTCAAAAAAAAAAATGAACAAAAAAAAAATGTAAAAAGGTAGATCGAAAACCCAAAAGGGCGGTCTACCCAAAAGGAGAGCCAAAAGAAAGAGAGCATGAGAAAATATAAAAGGTAGATTGAAAACCTGAAAGGGCAGTCTACGCGAAAGGAGAGCAAAAGAAGGAATGTGAGAGAGCTTGCTAGATTGAAAACCCGAAAGGGCGGTCTAGGTAAAAATTAAGGCAATCAAAAGTCAGTTGAACTACGTGATGACCCGATCCTTCTTAGTGGAGGTACGTAGGCAGCCATCTTGGTTTGGTCACGTCTTAAAAGAAAAATCAGTCAGCTTGGCTTGCTTGAATTTCTACTCAAGATCAGAAAATTAGATGGATCCAGCATCCAAGACAAGATGTGAAGATGCCTCCGAGATTGCTCTCTGTCTACAACACTACCATGACTCAGTGGTCCGCTTAAGATGTTCTAGCTCATACCAATGGGAAATGTACCTCAATGGGAAATGGAAAAGATCCATCTAGAACAGGATGTATCCTTGGAAAAATAAGATATTGATATGCATGGATTTTACATCTATCACTTATTTGTATGATCTTGTATTTTCAAAGCATTTTCCTGCATATTCATTAACATGCCTGTATTATGCCATTCAATTTCTTTCATGCATTCTGATACCAAAACATGAAATATCATCTCATAAATATATCTCATGAAAATCATCACAAACATCTCTCTCCACCATTTTTCAGTTTCTAAGTATGCCTAACAGACTAGACTATGCTTTAAGAACTCAAACAAAAAGAGAAAGGCCTTATGGAATTTCCTAGCCATTTATGATGGTCCTTCAATACATGATGGGATACTAACTACATAGCTTATGTGCAAAAACAAAATAAGCAGAAAAGAACACCAATAAGTCAAACATGGCCCAAGCGATTAGACACAGCCTGACACAATCTCCCAAAATTGGTATGGAGAATCAGGTCATCATGAGCATGAGTGTGAAGTAACCCGACTGCATCAAAGCCCAAATCTCTGGCAACCCCTTTGAGTCTGCCATGTGAATGTCGAAAATGGACAAGCTCCCTCTCCATTGTGGAATCAAAAGTAGGCCCTTATCTCTTGGTCCCCAGCAAAGCCTGCAAAGTGTCGATCTCTGCAATAGCAACTCTCAAAGCCTCCTCCCTCTCAGCCAACTCAATCTAAAGGTGAAAGAAGGCCAACTACAGCTCACTAGGCTCATTGCCCTCTCACCCATACTCCATGCTCAAAGTGGAATGAATGTAGGCCTTTGCTTGTATTAGCTCCAATGCTAAGCCATCGGCCTTGGTACTAGTCTCGGCCCTGCCGGCCTCCAATGTAGCCCTCTCCTCAACCCAAGTATGATCCAACGTGGCAAACCTCTGAGTAAGATTCGCAAGCTCATGCTCCAAATGTGCAACTCGAGATCTCAGTTGAACACACTCTACCTCTATATCGGGAGGGGCTGGCCTTCTCTGATCAAGCTCTGCCCTAAGAGTAGCAAGCTCACTCTCATGTGCACTACTCATCTCCTTAATATCCTCCATAAAGGCATCAGCCAACCCCCTATAGCAGTCTCTAACCCTGACGGTCTCCCTCAGACACTCCCTCAAATTTATAAGGGCCCTTTCAACCCTGATTTCAAACTCCAAAGTATAGTTTCTTAAAACATCAACAAGAAGTGGCAACTCAACTAAGACTAGTGATGATAAGTCAAACAAAAATCTAGGAACTCCGGTGTCTTGCCACACTCTAAACTCAGCAAAAAACCACTCCTAGTCATCCCTAGAACAAAGGGGGAAGTCAATGCTTGACTTGTGCAGCTCCCAGAACTCAAAGGATGCCCTATCATTGCTACATCGATATCCACGACCCCGTACTCGCAAGTGACAATAGAGAGATCACAAAGTGGGGGGATATGTTGGATACCCCTGAACTGCCACATGGCCATGCCCCTACCATCTGGCAATACCCACAATGGGTAATGCCAAGTAAATTGACACAATGGGTCTGCCCCTACCATTTGGCAATACCCCACTTGACCCTCCATGTCCAATTAGTGGGACTTAAGCTACACAAGTACCTCAACCAACCCTCCGGTCCAAGAAGTTTGATTGGCATTATTGTGCTTTGTCACACGCATGTTTTGCCTTGTACCTTCGTACAAATGGCTTTGTGCATTTATGAGCTTAACTTGCTCTTTATGCACTCATATCATTGTGGGAAAAATCTTGACATCTATGTGATTGTTGTAAATAGATCTTCAAACTTGTCATGAATGATTAGCCAATGGTTTTGCTAATCTTGAGACTTGCATAGGCTTGTGCCTATATATCTTCCCACTCTTTTATGTTTTTGCCATTTAGCTCAGCAAATGTCAAATCTCGAAAAGAGATAATGAGCTATAAAAGCCATTGCACATACTAGTATTTTGACCAATCTCAAAATGAGATGTTTTTGTTCGTAAATGATAAAATGTTATGAAATGGAAGAAGCCAAAAGAAATGCTTCAATGTTATGTAATCAAGTTTTGTGGGAGGTCATATATGCATATTTCTATAACTGATATTGGTCACTCTTTCTAGTGCTAATTGTGTATGTCTTCGTTGAATCGATCATTGAAGCTTCACATTAGATGAAAGACTATCTCACATTTGGTACCCACACACATCACACATGTCTATGTTCAATGAATGCCCTATTCATTTATTTGATTGTACTTGATTAAATGTGTTGTACATACTCAATCATAAGTTGATCAAACACAAAAATATTTTTTAGTTGTTTTTGGAAAGTGTTTTGTTTTGAAAATTTCAAAAAGTCCAAAAAAATTTGCAACTCTGTTTTGGCGAATCACTCGTGAGTTAAGCTAGTCGCGAGACCTTAGTCGTGAGCTTATTTAGAGCATTCTCATGACTCTCTGGCTAGTCAGTCCCCTAGTTGCAAAAAATACTTGGAAAATTTTCAAAATTTCTAGGTTTTTGGCATTTTCACGACTCAGTTTGGTGATTTGTTTGTGAGTGGAAGCTCTAGTCGTGAGCTTACATAGAAGGATTCACGACTCCCTTCGTGACTTACTCCCGAGTGGACCTTCCAGTTGCGAAAAACACTTAGACAAAATTTTCAAAATTTTGTTCAAGGGATTTTGGTAGCTCAATTTGGCAACTTTCTCATGAGTCAACCCAATCGCAAAAATCGTGTTTTACACAACTAGGGTTAAATCCAAGACAATTTTCAAAAACTTTTCAGTTTTCCCTTGCATCATGTGCACCCTCATTGTCTTGTCCGCCTTTCCCTCTCCCAAAACCTCCATTTTCTTCATCAATCCTTTATCAATCTTCAAGAAAAGGTATGGGTTTTCACTTATTTTCAATGTATTTCAAGTTTCACGCCCTAGTTTTCTTGGATTTTGTGTTTATGTTGAGATATGGAAATATGGTTTTGTTGATGTTTTGATGAGTTTGACATATAGGTTCTGTTGGTTTTGTTAGTATAATGCTTATTCTACATGTTTTCATGTTTGTGTTGTGTTATGCATACCATGTTGACGATAAAAAGCCTCTTAGATGTTTTTGCGTGTCTCTTTGGATTCCATTGAATACAGAGGTTGTAGGGATAATCATGTTTCTTTGATTTTGAATCATCATATGATTATGTGTTTTTACACTTTGCCCTAGTTTGCACACTTTTGCATATGATGCACACACACACAATCTTTGACATGTTTTGTACTTAATGTCATGATTCTATCATGTTTTGATATTTTATGTCTTTACATGTCATTTTTTCAAATTATTCTTTAAATTAAGTTTTTTGGGTTTTAATTCAATGTCCATTGTGTTGGTACTAATTGGTTGCTAATCAAGTTTGTTGCCATTCGTGTTTCATCTTGCTCTTTGAGAATACATGATATAGCTTAAAGATGTTTCCCTTTAAGAAATCAGCTATGAAATGAGGTAGTAGCAGGGGAAAAGAACCGGTGATTGATCTTGATAGCCTCACTCCTAAGTCAAAGAAGACTCGATCATCGATAGGATTTTACAATGCCGACAAGTTCAGATCATATGCTACATCTCAAGCTTATGAGAACTACTTCAAGGATGCCCCCATATTGGTTGAAAGGGTGGTTGAGCAAGCTTCTCTTCTTGATATGAACATTCTGAAATGGTTAGCTACCAAGGATTGGAACTTCCTTTTATCTAACTTTGACAAAACTTACGAAGAAATGGTGAGGGATGAGTTGAAATGTTGGGTTAGAGGAAAGGACTTCACAGTTACACCCTTCTATCTTGCCATCATCTTGAACAACAACTGGCCAGTGTTCCAAAAACCATCGGTGTATGATGACTTGGATCTAGAGGTGGACTTGCTTCGGGAAAATTTCGGAGAAAACTTGGAGTTCTCTCCCAATGGGAAACTAGTTAGTATTTCATCACTATTTCCCGAATTGAGGCTGCTCATAACAATCATGTACCGCAACCTCTATCCTCTCTCAAGCACTGGGTACATGAATCTTGGTTGGGCTTTATTCCTTCATGACTTGATCACTGATGAACAAATCGATATCTGCTCACATATCTTCCACATCTTAAGCAAGACTGTTGAGAGAACTGCCTCAAGGAACTGCCTTCCTTTTTGTTGCCTCATTTCAAAAATTTTGAAGCTTAAAGGCCTTCATCCTTTAGAAGATGAGTACCCTTATCCTAAGCAAAGTACGATCAACATTCGCACTCTCAATGCTATCATTGGTCATAACCGAAAGGGAGTCAAGCAAGAGAGTTATGCTCCTCATCGTGGTTCAAGCTTTAGCTCACATCCCTATGTTGAGAAGTCGACAACATTATGGCATCCGTCCAAGACATTAGCACCAAGTTGTCTGGACTTGCATCTATCATGCACTCCTAACACACCTGTTTTGAGACAAAGTTCACATCTCTCCAAACTTAATTGGACTAAATCCAAAGGAAGCTAAAGGAAGATGAGGACTGGCTATTCCATGACAAAAAGGGGGAGATGGTTCATGATAGGGGGAGAAAGAACTAGATCAAAGGGGGAGCAATGGAGATGAAGAGTAAGAGCAAGAAAAGTCTATGCTTAATATTTTGTTTTATGCTATTTATTGTCTATGTTCATATTTCATGATTTATGTTGTGTATTTGACAATGCTTTATTATGTACCTTTGCTTTGTAGCTTTGAGTACTTTTAGATTATGTTTACATTATCTTTAGTACTCTTGTGCCCTTTTTGGATCTTGTATCCTTGATACAAATACCTTAGTGTTTTGCATTAGTTGAGTGTTGGACATGTAAATGATACTTTGCATCGAGCTTATTAGCTTGCATGTCTGAATGTTCATTCCTTGTGTGAATGATCATTGTGATCACTATTTATAGTGATTGTTCATGTTTAGTCAAGCCATGCTTTATTGTTATATTCATTGTTGCTTGATCGCATTGTGCTTGCTCCATATGCATTTCAAGATTTCTGCTTGCAATGATCTTCTTGTGTTATTGTTTTCAGGAAAACTTGTCCGTATGGTTTAAGAGCTTCACAGTATCTAGAGTTAGGTGTGAGTGAGTTTTGGCAACTGTTCCTAACTCACATTTTAAGTATAGAGTCTGTTTTAGGGTTTTGTCATGGAATAGCCAAAGAGGGAGATTGTAAGGTTGAATTTATTCAACCATGTGTTTGCTTTATTCCATGCCAAATTTTATTGTAATTTAGCAATTAGATACCTTATATTTAGGTGGGAATTATATAAAGGTTGTGTGTGAGAGAGTGTGAAGAAATTCAATTGTGTGAGCATTTAAGAGGTTTCTCGTGACTAGACCTTGCAAGTGACTTGCGACTGGCAACTCGCCAAAATGCCACATGTGTGAAGCATGCAAGAAGCTGAAGAGTCATGATAGCTAGAGCACTACAGGACAAAGAGTACAGTCTGGCTTGGGAATTATCTAACGACTCAAACTTGCGACTCATCCCACTCGCGAGACTAAGTCGCTAGAATGCCTTGTTTTGCAGAAAAGTGACTTTTCACATTCCTCACGTACCCTACTATAAATACCCTTATACCCACGAAATGTAGAGAGCTTTTAGAGAGAATTTTGAGAGAGAAACCCTGGAGAAAACCAAGATTGACTCATCCACAATCTTAGACATTTGATTCTCCAAATTCCTCTACTCCCACCCTCTCCATTGACATATCCTTGAGAGGTTCATTTGCCAAATCCTTATCTCACCATATCCATATCAGTAAGGAGGTATTTTGGTACTTGAGAAGCAATTCAACGATAACCAATTCACTTGGTTGATGTAATGGGCTTATTGCAGGATCTGGAAAGCTAGAAAAGACATGATTAGGCTTAACCAGTTGGTAGCAGGAGCTTGGAGGGCTCAAGTACATTCGGTAGACTAGGCTTGGAGGGTCTTTTGTTATTCATGTGCTCCAACTTTATTCTCTAGTGGATCATTTTACCAATTGGAGGGCGGCGGAGAGGTTTTTCACCGAATTCTTCGATTTCCTCTTCGATAACACGTGCCGGTGTTATCTTTGTGTTTGCAACTCTTTAACCCTTACTCTTAACTTTTAATTGCTGCTGTGTTGTGATTAATTATGGTGTAGAGTTGTCTATTTGTTTGGGTTTTTTCTTTTTCTTATACCTATTATTCTGCATATCTATTGTTTGGGTATAAGCTTGTATTGGTTAAATTTGAAATTGAAGGGTCTAAACATTCATTAGTGCTTTTCACACTAATTGAACTTTCAAAGCTCTTGAAGAAGGATACAAAGATAGAATGGATAGATGAGTGTCAAGTTGCCTTTGAGAGAATTAAGTGGTATTTATTGAACCCTCCTGTTCTAGTTCCCCCAATGTCGTGATATCCGTTGATTCTCTACCTAGCAATGCAAGAGACATCTATAGGTTGCATGTTTGGCCAACTAAATGAACTTGATCAAAAAGAGAAGGCGATCTACTACCTACCAGTCGTATCAATTACATAGCCATCGAAAAGACATGTTGCGCCCTAGCATGGACCTCACATAAGTTGCGATAGTACATGCTCTACTTCACCACACAGTTGATTTCCCGCACGGACCCCATCAAGTACATCTTTGAAAAGTCTGCCCCCATAGGAAGATCTCCTACTAGCAGATGTTGCTATCCAAGTTCGATATTGTGTTTGTGGTACGAAAGGCCTTCAAGGGCCATGCCGTTGATTACCTAACGGACCAACCATTGAACGATCCAAATTTCTTAGAATCCCTCTTCCCATATAAGGATGTTTTGGCGATAGAGCCAGAACCCAACAATGTAGAACCATGGCATTGGAAGCTTTATTTTGATGGATCAGCCAATAGCACTAGAAATGGAGTGAGACCAGTTCTAGTATCCCCGAAGGGCCAGCAAATCCCCGTTTCAGTCAAGCTAAATTTTGATTGCACAAACAATGTCATAGAGTATGAGGCATGCATAGTAGGCCTACAAGTCACCTTGGAGTTTGGCGCATATGATCAAAGCGTCTTTGTAAATTCCCTGTTAATCATCTCCCAAATAAAGGGAAAGTGGCAAGCCTGAGACACCAAGTTAATTCCGTATCAAAAGTGTTTCAATCACTTAATCCTAAATTTTTGGAACATTACATTTTCTTATTTGCCCCGAGCACACAACCAGTTCGTAGATGCTTTAGCTAGCTTGGCTAGTATGGTTAAGTTTGTAGAAGGAGATGAGATGCGACAATTGTGCATAGGGGTCCGCAGTGTGCTGGCCTACTACATGAATATCGAAGAATGCATGAATGTCAAAGCTAAAATTGATGGGAAGCCATGGTACCATGATATCAAGGCCTATATCAAAGATGGTGGATACTCGCCTAGAGTCATAGACAACAAGAGGAAATTCATCAAGTGCATGGCATGCTAGTTTTTCTTGATTGGGAAAATATTGTTCAAAAGGAACCATGACACACCTTTGCTTCGATGCATAGATTCCCCTAAGGCTAACCATGAGGGTCTGCTTGGAGCCCATGCTAGTGGACCCCTGTTGGCTAGAAAAATTATGAGAGTCGGCTACTATTGGCTCACCATGGAAAGCGACAACATCAAGTATGTGAGGACATGCCACCGCTTCCAAGTATATCAGAATAGAAAGAATCTTCCTCCCCAACCACTGTACTCTCAAGCAGCACCATGGCCTTTTTCAGCCTGGGGAATGGATGTCATCAGACCTGTAATTCTGAAAGCTTCGAATGGGCATGATTATATCTTGGTGGCCATCAATTAGTTCACCAAGTGGGTGGAGGCTGCCTCCTACAAAAGTGCCACCCAAGCTATGGTGGCCCAATTCTTGAGGCTACGTCGAGTGGGTGGAGGCTGCGTCGAGTGAGCATTTGACAAGAAGGTTAGGCCCAGAGTCTTTAAAGAAGGTGACCTAGTCTTGAGAAAGCACATCCAAGTCATGCCTGATTACAGAGGAAAGTTTGCCTTGGCATACGAGGGACCGTACATGGTAAAGAAGGCCTTCTCCAGAGGAGGCTTGATCCTCGTTGACATGGGTGGGCATGACTTCAACATACCCACCAATTTTGATGTTGTCATACAGTACTTTGCATGAGGGAGCCTTTATGTGCAACATCTTTTTCTACATTCCTATGTAAAAAGAAAAAGAAAAAAAAAACAAAAAAAAGAAAAAAAAAACAAAAAGCAAAAAAGAAAAAGATATATGAAAAGGTAGATTGAAAACCCCAAAAGGGCGGTCTATGCAAAAGGAGAGCAAAAGAAAGAGTGTGAGGGAGCCTACTAGATTGAAAACCCAAAAGGGCAGTCTAGGCAAAAATTAAGCCAATCAAAAATGTCAGTTGAACTACATAATGACCTAATCCTTACCGTGGTGGTACGTAGGCAGCCAACTTTGGCCCGGTCACATTTTAGAAGAAAAATTAGTCAGTTGAATCTGCTTAGGTTTATGATCAAGACCAAGGAAGGAAAGGATGGACCCTCTCGGGTTACTCTATGTTCGCAACGCGTATGGCCCTCGGTGGTTTGTTTAAAGATATTATGGCACACACCAATGAAAGGTGTACCCTAATGAGAATGGGAAAGATCTGTCTAGAACAGGATGTATCCTTTGGCACCTGAGATATTAATATGCATGGACTTAAATTTACCATTTTATTTGTATGATCTTGCATTTTCAAAGCATTTGCGCACATATTCATTAAATATGCCTTTTCTGTGCCTTTCTTATCCTTTCATGCATTCATCATTATGCATCCAAACAAAAATCTCATAAACATAAATATATCCTGATAATCATTATATGCGTAAACATCTCAGTTTCCAACTTCTTTCTGTTTTAAGCATACCTTACAAACTAGACTATGGTTTAAAAACCCAAAAGTGGAAGGTCGTATGCAATTGCCTAGCAATTGACAATGGACCTTTCCATACATGGTTGAATACTAACTACACAACTCATGTCCAGAAATGGAAAGAAACAGAAAAGACTCCAGCAAGTCAAACATGGCCTAAACGGTTGACACCGCTCTGCATAGCACCCTGAAGCCGGTGAGAAGAATCAGATTATCCGAGGAATGGGCACGAAGTAACCCTGCAGCATCAAAGCCCAGATCTTTAGCAATCTCACTAAGTCAACCATATGAATGTCGAAGTCGAACTAGCTCCCTCTCCATACTGGGACTCGAGGTGCAACCCTGCCTCTCTATATCAAGTTGAACCTGCAATGTGCTAATCTCAGTAGTAGCAACTCTCAATGCCTCCTCCTTCTCTGCTACCTTGTCCTGGAGATGATGAAATGCTAGCTATGGCTCACTGGGCTCATCAGCTAACCCATACTCAAGACTCAAAGTAGAGTGAATGCAGGACCTAGCCTATAGTAGCCTTATGGCTAAATCATCAGCCTTATATCACACCTCGGCATAACTAGCCTCTAACATGGCCCTCTCCTCATCTCTCGTCTAGCCCAAGACAATGAACCTCTACGTAAGATCTGCCAACTCACTCTCCAAGCTAGTGACCCGAGATCTCATTTTAGTATACTCAGCCTTCATGGCTGAAGGGACCTGACCCCTCTGTGCAAGCTCTGCATGTAGTGTGGCGAGCTCAGCCTTGTATGTCCTCCCCATCTCATCGAAGTCCTCCACAATAGCATTAAAGGCCTCCTTTTAGCAATCCCTATCTCTGATAGCCTTTGTCAGGCATTCTCTCATGTCCCTAAGTGTTCAATAGCAAACCGGTTCGTTTGGAGATTTTTTGCACAAACAGAAACCGTATAAAACCTATAATGGGGTAATTTATTTTTGCGCATCTCATCCATCATTTTAGAATATCTTTTACCTCATTATCAAAACTTGGCTCACCTGATTCAAGAGTCAGTTCAGCCCCCATTGTTAAGATATATGATGGTACAACACCGAGGCCATTCCCAATCACTAATAGCAATCCATCCAGTATGGTATAAAGATCATAGCAATCAGTTCCTGCATGGAACCCTTTTAAAACACCAGTCATTTTAGTCAATAGCTGAGTCAGTTAATGCATTCCGCCACATGGCGAGTCTGAGAAAATCCATCTTGGGGAAGTCCATGTTCGTAACCAGGGTTGTCAAGAAACCCATTATCATATATATCGTCCAGTGCGATTCTAATCCCACCTCAAGTCGGTTGATTAGTTTAGAACCATGCAAAATCCACACTGGGGCAGTTTATTTTTGTGGTTTGATCCATTTCTATGATTCAATACGCTTAAGATTGATACTTTAAGTACAATGACAGGTCTATCCCGCCAGGGTCATTTCTTGTCATGTTAAGAACCGCATAAAACCTACACTAGGGCTGTTTTATTTTATGTGGTCTCTCTCCTTTCCATATCCCTCAGCAGGTCAATAAATGTCAGATTTTATTGGTAAACTCGTGAAAATATGGTATGATGCAAATGAAACAATGCGTGAGAAACAGCAGTGGTGCAATAGGTTCATAAATGCTAAAGTGCTGCTGGCATACATACATCTAGGCCTACCAAGAGACAATGTCCATACATACATCTGAGCCCACCAAGAGGCGATAATATCAAGATTATACATCTAAGCCTACCAAGAGGCAATATCAAAATATAGTCCAGGCCCACTATGGGGCAATATAATACATATATATCTAGCCTACCATGGGGCAATGTCTAAAATAGTACAGGTGAATAAATACATGCCTAGCAGGGGTACATCATCATGAATATACAACAATAGTGGTTAATCTAAGGAGAATCATCCTCTCTAACAAAGTCATTAGGAAAGTGCCTAGCATTACTGTCATCGGCACCATCACTAGCAGTTGGACTAGTAGAAGGACCGGCTCACCCAGCCGAGGAACTTGGTACCCATCCTGGAGTCTGAAATGAAACCTGCCCTAGCGTAGGGCTTCATGCCCAGTTTGAAACAAGAGCAAATCCCCATCAGCCAATAAGACCTGAAGGAACTGGTATGTAATCAGTCTCATGTCTCCTAATGGGAGGATCCTTGCCTGGAATGAAAGGTGTCAGAGGCCTAAACATCCCTTGTCCCCTAATCTCACTGATCAAGAGGCCAATATACCCTTGGAACAAGTCTACCTCAGCAATATGTTGGCTCCTTTCTCTATCCACGACAATGACTTGACTCACCCGCTCTTTCTGCCATAGCTCCCTCTCCTGAGCCAATGCACTAACAATCTCCTCTTGCATGTACCCCTCCTTGTTGATAGTAGCACTCTTAAGATCTTGCACCTAAGCCTGCAGGGCCTTTACATGCAATCCTAAATGGGCCTCTGAAGCCCTCCGGGCACGTGCAATGCCCCCGAGCACTCTGCCCCCACTCACAGGGCAATCATCAATGATGGGTCCAGCTGATGAGCCAAAAATCAATCAGCATATTCAGTATCCTCTATCATGAAGCTCACATAGGAACCTATCACATAAGCAGGGTTGTCCACAATCACCTCAGGACAAGATATCTCAAGAGGTGGATCTTTGGGCACTCTAAAGGTCGGCATGACTTGATGGAAAATCCGCTTAGCCAAAAAGAACTCCCAACTTATCAAAGCCCAAAACCAGCACTAAGCTTACGACTAACCTATGGCAAGAGTGACATTAGGCTTAGCGAATAACTCTCCATCATATGAAGTGTTATGTATCTCACCCCAGGTGACGCAATCAAGTGTGGTGTTGATAGTAGTCCACTGTGTCAAAACAACTTTGCAAATATCGATAAGGGACCAAACATATTGAATGGCCAGCATACTGTGGTCACATGGCCGGGAGGTACTCATACGCCCACCAAGTCAAAATTTGCCAACAACCCTTAAGGCTCCTAAAGCCCTAACACGATGCCTGCCTCAAATAGGCAATGAAAAATCTGTAAGAAAGGGACCCCTAATAATAAGCACCTATGGTGGACACCACTCTCATGGCTCTCAGTAGCTTGCAAATCAACATTGACCAGTTATTGCCAAGCAAGCAACTACCGATGAAGTAGAAGAAGAATCACTTGAGAGCGACATCGTCCAGCTTTGTCATCCAAGGTATGTTCCCCTTTAGGCAACGCATACGAATCTGGGGTTCATTAGTGGGCCCAAATTACCATCTAGTCGTCCTAGTAAGGGGGCAAGGAATGTCTAAAAGCTCACTAGCCACCATGAAGCTCACAAACTCAATCGAGACTAGCTCCCCTCCAAATCTAAAGCCTAAGATAGCTATCTAGTCAAGGGGAAGGACTGCATACTCCCTGTAGCTTAAGTGAAAAGTGTTAGCATGGAATCGCTGCACGAAAGCCTTAACCAGCACATGCTTCATGGAACAAGGCAGAATGCGAAGAAAAGCCTTGAACCCTACTCCATTAAGAAGGCGCGATAGCGTGCATTAGTAAATGAGTGAAACAAGTAGAGGGAAAATGAAAACCAAGCCCCTCAGCCGCGAACCCTGCCAGCACCATGTGCTCAAAATCAATGAATAGCTGTCCGTCAGCATACATAATATATAGATACACATATATATATACCAAACTAACAAACGGAAGGGAATAAAAGAGCGTACTTGACCCTTCCATGCTTGTGTGAAAGAATGCCTCTTCAAATCATGCTGCAAATGGGTGTCCTCAATACTGTCATCAATCTCTCTAATATAGGCCTTTAATTCGGCTTGGCGAGGAGGAAACCTCGATCTACGTTGCCTGCACCTAGGAGCACCAGGGCCTTACCCAACTGTATCATCAGCCGTCAAGTTAGCATCTACATCAAACATGAGCTTGTCGCCCCCTAGGCCTCCTCCCTCCTTGATCCGAGGGAACTATAAAGAACCACCTCCAAAACCGGTGCAAGAGTAAGATGAGGCACTAGTTGTCTCCACTAAACATTGGCTCCTAGTGCGACATGCTATATGTATGCCTCTAGGGGGCGCGATGTCATCATCTCCTCAATCAAAGCGCTTTCGAAGGGTCCACGCAACCTATTTGCCAACAGAAACAGTGTCATCATCACTGCTAGATGAGTTTACTCGGGATGGAACAATGGTAGGAGCCTTCCCGCAATCTCCACTAGATCTCTCCTATTGATACATATCCTACAAGAGAAAATTTAGATTGATTAGTAATCTCAAAACATATGGCAATGCAAATAAACAGGTAAGTATGTCTAACCCTATTGCCTAACACACATCATGCATGTTCATACCAAAATGTCATGTTTTCTCAAGATATCAAAGTTTTCAAAATATCTTTCTCTCAGGATTCAAATTTGGCAGTGATTGTTTAATCCTATCTCTTTTTATCTCAAAGGTATCCAAGTTTTCAAAATACCTCGCTCTCAAGATTCAAATTCGGCAACAATCATTTAATCCTATCTCTTTTTCATCAAAAGTATTCAAGTTTTCAAAAATACCCTTCTCTCAGGATTCTGATTTGGCGGCGGTTGTTTAATCCTATCTCTTTTGCCTCAAAAGTATTCAAGTTTTCAAAATACCTCTCTCGGGATTCAAATTCGGTGACGGTCATTTAATCCTATCTCTTTTACCTCAAAAGCATCAAAAATTTCAGAATACCTCTCTTTTAGGATTCATATTCGGTGGCGACCATTTAATCCTATACAGCTATTCGAGATTTATATTCGGCGGCGATCATTTGATCTCTTTTAGGGTTCATATTCAGCAGTGGCCATTTAATCCTATTCATCTATTTGAGGTTTATACTCGTCGGTGATCGTTTAACCTCTTTCAGGGTTCATATTCGGTGATGGTCATTTAATCTCACCCATCTATTCGAGATTTATATTTGGCAGTGATCATTTAATCTGTTTTAAGGTTCATATTCGGCGGTGGTCGTTTAATCCTATCCATCTATTTGAGATTTATATTCAGTGGTGATCGTTTAATCTCTTTCAGGGTTCATATTCGGTGGTGGTCGTTTAATCCTATTCCCTTTTTCTAAAGATACCTCTTAGGATTCAAATTCAGCGGCGATCGTTTAATCCTATATTTCCAAAATTACACCCATTTCAAAATTGCATTATTTTCACACTTTTGATCTCCTAAAATTTTCTATCTTTATCATGCATAGTTTCTCATATTTACCTAGCTTTTCTCTTAGTTTTCATAGTGTTTCATGTGTTTTCATAGCATCCAACATATGCAAGTTCGCCTATGCTACTTAAACAGGTGAACAAATATATTTTTCAACATCATCATGGCATAAATAATGAAAACAAAAAAACATATACGAACAAAAATACCAAAAATAAAATAAGTGCTAGCATGTTTTCCTAGTTGCATTGCTACTAACATATTTGCAAAAATAATAAATAAATAAATAAAGAGAATGAGAAAATAGACACTGACCTCAAGTGCAAAACAGAAGACTGAAGCTGAAAGCTGGACCCGCTAGACCAAGACTTGCTCCAGAAAAATTTTTAGAAGTGAGAATTCAGAGAAATGAGTTGGAAATGGTCAAAATGGAGCTTTAGGACCCATTTATAGGCCATCGTACGGCCTGGGCAGCTTGGCGCACCTTTAGTGGCCATCGGGTCTACCCGACGCACCATTAGTGATCGACGGTCAACATTAACCGGGTCAACGGGGACCGGTTGACCGTTCACTTAAAAAAAGAAAAATAAACACCAAAGTTTTTACCCAGAATCAAGGACCAAACCAGAATAAATTTTCAGGACCAGTCGCAGCAACTTAACCTTGTTAGGTAAGACCGATCCAACCTGTCAACAACGCAGTTTCCACATGTAATTTTGGGGCAATAAAATGTGGAATTACGTTCTTTATCCAATTCCTATCCGTATCATTGAGATGTCAGATAAAGAAGGGGCAGAGATAGATATCGTATTTTGTCTGCCCTCGATTTTCGTGCCAAACCCCGAAAATCTCAAAATATTAACTTTTCTCTAAAGGGTTGCAGAAACATCTAGATTGACGTAGCATAACCCATTTGAGCATCAAAGCACTTAAATTGCCATTTTAGGTCAAATTGACCAAAATGCCCCTGGTTAACCCCAAGTTGACCAAAGGTCAAAATTGGTCAAAATCATCACAAAACAACATTTTTCATGTTTCTACATCAAACTCGAGCTACGCGGATGTTCCACCTTTTTGCTATAAATACCCCAGACCCACTCAGATAAAAAAAGAAAAGAAATTTTGGGCATTTTGGAGCTGGATTTTGGGAAGATTCTCTTTCCTTTCTGTACATTTCTCTCCCAAAACCATATAAAAAAACCCTTTGATTCCTCTCTTTTCTCAACAATCAAGAGGTAGTGTTTTTGCACTCTTTTTCCTCTCTTTGGTCTTAGAACCTTAAATTTGAGGTTTACAGGGCGTAGATGTAGCTTTTTAGCTACAATCTACACCCTTTGCTTTATCTTGGTTTAGGTGGCGTTTGGATTCAGCGTTTATGAGCTGCGTTTGCGTTTTTTGCATTTTTTTTTTGGAGCCGTGATTGTTGACTTTTCTGTGTGAATAGTGCACACCAATGGGTTCCGTACACTATTTGCGGGACCCATAAACCTCACTTTTCAGCAACTTTTTCATTAAAAATGGGTCCCACGGTACTATTCACACATTTAAAAATTATTTTGCTACAGTGTTTTTAGTTTTCAGTTTTCAGCTGTATCCAAATGGACACTTTGTATATGCTTTTTTCTTTTCCTAAGTTTTTCTTGCTCTCTAGCATGTTCTATGGCTTTCCTAGCATGCCTCCTTGCTTTTTGCCATGTTTTAATGCTTTGATGATGTTGGCCTAGCCTTCGTGGGCTAGGATATGCCTAAATATTGTGTTTGTAATTAGATCCATATGCCTAGGTGCTAATTTTTGCCATGTTTATGCCTAGGTCTTTGCCTAGATCTACATGTTTATGTGCTCATTGTCATGTCTATGCCTAGATCTGTATCTTTGAGTGCTCTATGCCTTGTTCATGTGTCTAGATTTACATGTTGGTTGCTATGCCATGTGCTTCTAAAGCCTTTCTATCTCTTGTTGTGCCTTTTTCTTATGTTTTGGCCCTTTTGGTAGGGTGTAGATCTAGATCTTGTGGTCTAGGCCTACATCCATACACCTAGGCCTATATCAAAGGATTTGGATCATTTCCTTTATGCATTTCTATGTTTGCTTACGTGCTTCTATGCTATATATCCATGTTTGCCTGTCTAGATCTAGGCTTTGCCACTTGCTTGTGCTTGTCGGGTTTTGGGGCCACTTGCTTGTGTGGTTACATCTATCTATCCTAGGGCTTGTTTGGATTTAACCACTTGTGAGATACACCTCCACAGTGTTCGTGTGCTTGATACACCTCTTTCTCCATTACGTGCAACATTGATATGCTTGCCTTGCTCGCTTTGTACCACCCGTTTGGCTTTCTTCGCTTCTTTGCATCTTGGCAACGCTTGACTACATTTTCATGCATAAGTCCGTGTGTCGTCCACACTCTAATCTCACAGAATTATGGGCACCTAATCCAAACCTACATTTGTCCTCCTAAGACACCACCTTTTTGTTTAATAACATGTTCATTTGCCCTTTCATGTACTGAACATGCATGTTTGCCCCCGTTTGGAATCTTTTGCTAGCTTTTCTTTTAGCATGCTTCCCTTTTATTTGTTTCTTTGCTTGTCTGCTAGCTTGTTTCTTTGTCATTGCATGTACACGCATGGAGCATGGACACTTGGAGCAAGGGTTGTGGACACAAGGGGGTAGTCGCCACCTTAGTTTTGCAATGGTTTAGGAACCATATATATAGCATCCCTTTGAGAAAGGACCTTTTAATCTTACTACCAGAGTATGAATTCGAAATTTAGGTATGTTTTTGGGAAGCTGTTAGGCACCCAAGATCGCTTAACTCTAAGGTTGGCCTCCCATCATTGTGTCTTATGTCTTAACCCTATTAAAAACTATTCAAATACTTGCATTCTAAACTCACACACACACACACGCACGCACACACACACACACTAACATGCATCTAACAAACAACATGGCATCTTTAACCCTAAACAAGCATAACTTATCTATGCACAAAGAAAAAGAAAGCCAAACACACAAAAGAAACCCTAGCATACATCTAAACATGCTTCATTATATCAATCAAAATAAAACCAAAACACAAATGCATGGACATTTCTAATGTATGACTTACCCTTTACTTACCTTGCAGCAGCATAACACCTATGGCATCAATGCATGGACATGTGAATGAATGGCATGGCATCAAAGCAAGGAAACAAAACAAACCCTAATCTAAACATGTGATAGCAAACAAGCATGTGAAAGAGGTAAATAGGAACCTATAAAGCCTAAAACATGTGAAAAGGAGGCTAAACAGAACAAACATGTGAAGGCAAAAACAAAACAAACAAGCAAAAATATAGGGCTTTTGGGCAACGGCATCACGCACACCAGAACAAGCCTACGTGCACATAATTAAACCTTCGTGTGCAGGCAAGATTATGCGTACACAAATCCTTGCCTAGAAAACCTAAAAACACAAAAAACAGGGCACAAGCAAGAAGAACCTAATTTTAACAACCTAGCATGCTCAGAACCTAGACAAAACTATATACTAACGTAGGCAAACATGTATAAACATAAACCAAACTAAAAAAAAGATTAAAACAAGAAAAGAAAGAAAGAAAATAAAAAGAAAAGCTAAAAAGAATACCTTAAAGAAAAAGTTCCTAGGCTTGATTTTTGATCGTTCCCCTTAGTTAAATCTATTCTCAAACCAAAAAGAAAGTGATTAGCAATATTAAACTAAAAGGATTGGGGCCAGAAAAGGTCACAATCAAATAAAATTTACTTAAGGGTGTTTTGTGAAAAACTCCCTTTTGATTCACTATTTTCTAATGAATCTTAGGTTTTTTCACGTGGAATTTCTGTCTTTTGAAAATGTACCATGTAAGGCTTTTTATAGTTGAAAAAATGGGGTTTGGAATGGCTCCCAGACAATGTGGGATTCAAAAAACTTACCTTTCTGATTGGGCTTTATACTGGCCTTGGGCCTTAGAGTTTCAGCATCATTGGGGAATGGGGCCCTGAGTCGTAAGGGGTACAAAATGTGGTGTCTACATGCCCCTCTTTTGATTTGTAAGCTTCGCTAACAGAATCAAAATCATAAGACACAAAAAAATTTGTTTCGACGTACTGCTTGGGCCTAACCCACATGCACGACAATATCATGCATACATGGGGCGAGGTGCAACTCCAAAGAGCTGCGTGGGATTTGTATGTTCGAAGTCCCACTTTGTTGCTTGGGAAACGAGCAGCAAAAGGTTCATTATCCTAGAACCTATTTTGCCATTTGCTAGCAAATGATGAGTGACTCGCTATCCTACAGTCACTTAAAAAGATATAGTTTCTATGGTGCCCATCTGGGGTTTTTGCCTCAAACTTCTCTTGGTGACTTATTATTTTTGTCTTCTTCACTTCTTTCTGTACCTTTTATGGTGAGGCTCTTGCCTTGGGTTGACCTTGATCTCTTTCTCTATACCCTTTTCTACCATGCCTGCATGTTCAACTCCTAAAGGATATGTGCACGAGTAGTCTTGATTGTTTGATCCATCAGAGATGGTGAAAACTCACTGAGGAGTAGATACGCATAAGCAGGAATCTTCTGCCTCTCATGACTTGCTTGGGATGGGAAACTCACTTAGGAGTAGTATGGATGGACTCGCTGAGGAGTAGTGTAGATGTGTGATCCACTAGGGAAGAATCTTTTGCTTCTTTCATGGTTCACAAAGGACTTTGAGGAAGAATCTTCTTCTTCATCACTAGGGATTTTTTTTTTTTTTTGGTATTGGACTCACTGGGGAAGAAATCTTAGGCTTCCTCACTGGGGATACTTTGGGGAAGAATCTTCTGCTTCCTCACTGGGGATTGATTTAATGTGCTTGGGTCCATCGAAGAAGAATCTTATGCCTCCTCCATGGGTATGATGCTTGATATGCTTGAACTATTGAGGAAGAGTCTTCTACTTCCTCTATAAGGATGATGGTTGATAGGTTTGGTCCATTTGAGGAAGAATCTTCTGCTTCCTTACTGAGGATAGTGTTTTTGAGATGCTTGAAATATTGAGGAAGAGTCTTCTACTTCCTTCATGATAACGTTTGATAGGTTTGATCTATTTGAGGAAGAATCTTCTGCTTTCTTACCAAGGATAGGGTTCTTAAGATGCTTGAAATATTAAGGAAGAGTCTTCTGCTTCCTTCATGGGGATGATGTTTTCAATGAGCTAGAACGCTGGGGAAGGTTCTCGATGTATTTGATCCATTGGGGATGGTTTTTGATGTGCCTGATTGGGGGAAAAGTATTTTACTTCCTTAATCGTTCACTTGGGAGTCCTTTGATAATTTTGTGCCTTAATTGGGGTAATCTTGAGATGTCTCTCTTTTTTGAAAGAAAGATTTTTTTTTTTTTTTTTTTTTTTTTTTTTTTTTTTACTGTTCATGACTAAACTACATGCGATTTAGTGGTGAGGCCAAACCTACACATATTTTAGCTATCAGGGGTGCTCCTGCCTTTTCATTTGCCCCAACGGTTACCAACATTTCTTTTTTTCTTCATTCTCTTCATCTCCCTTACCTTTTCATATTCTCTATAACTCTTTTTTTTTCTCTCTATAAAAACCTTCCTCTCCTCTTTCTTTTCTTCACTCTTTCTGACTCTCTCATTCTCTTATTTTCCAAACTCTTTTCATTCTCTCCAATGGTACCCAGGGCCAAGAAGTCCTCCTACATCCTATCTTTTGATGCATTCCATCTCACTCACTAGAGTGGAGCAACGACGTTGTTAGGCTCTCCACCATTGATATACCGGCCAGAGAATCACATTCTCGTGGCTAAATATGTAAGTTTTGAAACATTTTATCTTTTTTCAAGTTCCTCTTTGATCTTTTGTTTCAAAGTGTTTTGGCCATGTAAATGATTGAGTTTTGCTGTGGGATGGGTTTAGATGAAAACCTTATATCTTAGGAAGTATAGGAACATGTCTAAGATTCATTTTGGATGATGCATCTGTGAAAATGTCAAATAACTACTTCTATTTGTGTTCTTATGTTTGTGGGCACAGGCTTGTGTACACAGCTTACATTATGCGTATGTAGGTCAATTCTTGTGTACGCATGTCTATTCTTGAGGTTGTACGTACGTGGGAATGGTCCTGCATATGCAAGGTCTTGTTTGTGTACATGGGCTTTGACTTGTGTACGTGAGACGTATGGTAGAAGCCCTACTCTGCCCACTTTCACTTCTTTTTCATCTGTTTCACTTCTATTTGCAATCCCAACACATCTTTTTGTCATTTTTGCGTCCAAATATCACTGTATCCTTCTTTTTATCTTCATTCTTACATCAAAACATCACATTTCCCAAATTCTGCTTGAATCAGGAATCTAATGTCATTTTATTTTTGTTTGCAGTCATCATCCCCTTATGCTGGTAAGGGAAGCACTAATAAAGTGGTGGAGTGGTACAATCTTCTTGATCCTGAAACCAAGGGCTATATTCGGGAGGCAAGCTTTGAGCATATCATTGGTCTTCTTCCGGAGAAGTCTGCGAGCACTACCTTGGTGCAATGCCTCATTGAGAGGTGGTGGGATACTATCCACACATTTCATATTGCTAAACGGGAGATGATGGCGATTCCATATGACTCTCACCGCATGACCAGCCTTAGCTTCAAAGGGGACATCATCAGTTTGGATGATGTGCCGGGCTTCCAATTGGGTCTTGACATGTTGGGGAGGAAATGCTCCATTAAGAACATCCGCTACTTCGACTTGGTGTCAAATTACATGTTCCTACCACAGAGAACTGGAAGGAGTGTGTCTGTATGGCTAGGGCTTTCCTTCTCCACTTGTTGGGGGCCTAACTCTTTGCCAATGATGGGCAATGGTGTCATTGAGGTGGTTGACCCTCTTCTAGGACTTTGAAGAGGCACGGAAGGCTAATTGGGGGTAGGCATGTCTTGCCTATCTTTACTCCACTCTTGATACTCTCAACCAAGGCACCTTACAATAGCTTATAGGGCCTTGGAAGCTCCTTGAGGTTAGTTATCTTTTCATTCTTTACACTTTCACTTGTAGCTTGTAGTCTTGCAAACTGTGTTATCTTGAAAACTATCATCTTGCATCTAACTTGTGGCTTGTGCTTTTTTTTTTTTTTTTTTTTTTTTTGGCAATAGTGGGTTATTAGATATGGTCACATAACTCTAGGCACCGACCTAGTTCTAAGGGAGTTTCCTCAAGTAAAGGCCCATCTTGCTAGGTTAACTTCGGATGTGGTAAGTTTAAGAGTTCTAGTTGTCCATGCATTTCCTTTAGAATACTCTTCTTCTTATCTTATGTAAATATAGGTTAACTCAACTCCATGAGCCAGCCAGCCCTTCCTTGCTTCTTAAGACTTGGAGCTTGCCGTTCTTATTGCTTCAGAGATTACCTAACCCATTGAAGGAGTGGGCTTGAGGGCGCTATACCTAGCGGAGAGAGTACGATGTCAGTTGGTGGGTAGAGACGAACCACAGATTCTGATGGACTTTCCTAAGTTTATGCTTGCCCCACACTCCATGACTGATGCTGAATACAATTCATGGGGGAGCAGCATTTCCTATAACGAGCGGCATCTTAAGGGGTTGGATTATGAGGAGTTCAACATCACTCGCCTCATACATTCCCTTACCATTCAGGAATATGCTCAATCTCTATTTCTTCTCTCTCTTTTTTCTCTTTCCTTGTTTGTCATGGCTTCTAATGTGGGAAATTGTAACAGGGGGGGACCTACTGCTGGCGATCCCATTGATCCTCCACACCTCCCTTGGACAGTCTATGCTTATGCCTTGAATGGCTTTTCTTAGGAGCGTGTCATGCCCCATAATCCTAATGTCATTGGCTATCCTTTCCCTCCCAACACTCGGGCGATGAGTTCTTTCTCCTTTTATCCCTCTCTTTTTGCCAAATTTCTCTATTTGTTTCAGTCATTAACCCTTCCTTCTTTGAACTGCAGCCCACTATCCAAGAATATGAGGAATTGGTGTGGCTGGCCAGGAATCTCAAGTTAGAGGTGACCAACTACTCGAGGGAGCTATACGGTCTTGGAGGATAGGCCCATCTAGTTGGTGGTGTTGATGATGATGATGATGGTGAGGTGGAGGACTCGGAGGCGACTCCTAATCAAAACAAACAAACCCTAATCTAAACATTTGATAGCAAATAAGCATGTGAAAGAGGTAAATAGGAACATATGGAGCCTAAAATATGGGGAAAAAAGGCTAAAGAGAACAAACATGTGAAGGCAAAAACAAAACAAACAAACAAACAAAAATTTAGGGTTTTTGGGCAATGGCATAATGCACGCTAGAACAAGCCTGTGTGTGCATAATCAAGCCTACGTGCACATGCAAGATTATGTGTATGCAAGTCCTTGCCCAAAAAAGCTAAAAACACAGAAAATAGAGCAAGAGCATGAAGAACCAAATTCTAACAACCTAGCATGCTTAGAAGCTAGAAAAAACTATATACTAACCTGAGCAAAAATGCATAAACATAAACCAAACTAAAAACAAGATTAAAACATGAAAAGAAAGATAGAAAATAAAAAGAAAGGCTAAAAAGAATACCTTAAAGCGAAAGCTCCTAGGCTTGATTTTTGACCATTTCCCTCTATCAAATCAATTCACAAATCAATAAGAAAGTGATTAGCAATGTCAAACTAAAAGGATTGGGGCTAGAAAAGGTCCTAATCAAATAAAATTGATTTCAGCGTGTTTTCTAAAAAACTCCCTTTTGATTCACTATTTTCATGTGAAGCTTAGGTTTTTCTTGTGGAATTTCTGTGACTTTTGAAAATGTACCATGTAAGGCTTTTTATATTTGAAAAAATGGGATTTGGAATGGCTCCCAAACAATGTGGGATTCATTCCAAACCTCAGCCATTATTGCAGAAAACTTTCCTTTCTTATACTTCTGAAACCCTAGCTACGTATGCAAGAACGTGCCTGCTTACACATGTTTTGGCTTGCGTACACAAGTCGCGACCCACGTATGTAGGCTGAGGGCCATTTTAGTAATTCTATATCTAAAAATAGATTTTTTTTTTCTCATTTAAAAGGTTATATTTCCATTTTAACACTCCTCAAGTCAATTTGATATCTGATTGGGCTTTATACTAGCCTTGGGCCTTAGAGTCCGAGCATCATTGGGGTATGAGGGCCCGAGTCGTAACGGGTACAAAATGCAATGTCTACAAGGGTGCACCTCCTAGGCGCAAGCAAAATGGGTAAGGATGAGTGCAAGAAGATGCAATCCCATAAAGGGCAATGTTCAGTAGATTAGGGGGCCTAGCCCCTCCTAAGTAGTTTTCTCTTTCTCTCTCTCTCTCTCTCTAAGCCTCTTATCTAGAGCATGTATTAGGGCTCCCCCTCTCCTTGTACCCTTTACTTTTCCTACTCTTTGCTTGGGCCGCGTTCCCTAGTATGGCAATGTTTGTTTTACATTTCTTATACACTACTGGGCCATACCCTTAGAATGTTGGCAATGTTTGTATTACTTTCCCGGCTCTATGTAATAGCATTGTGCATGATGTATGTATATATATATATATATATATATGCCTACATGTATGTGGGTGATCGTGCACTTTTTATGATGGACTCTTGTGGCTACGTGAGTAACCCTCTCTAGCCATGAGTGCTCTGGACCTTGTGACATGAGTATGTGCTCAAGGCGACTGCTATAGGTGCATTGGTGTCATACTGTGTGCATGGTCACTGCGGTGTGACTGTCCCGGTCCATGTCACCAAGTGACATCAGTTTCCCCATGTATGCGGCACGTATCAACGTGCTTATTGCTTTAAAGGGCATCGGCTCGTCCTAGCATGAGCATGTTGGCACGCACTGTATACACAGGCACAAAACCCTGCTGGTGCACCATAGAGTACCAAATGAGAAACTCTATCGGATTTTTTCCGTGAAAATGGGCCATCCCTATTGCAATATTCTCACGTCAAAAGCTTGGTGAGAATAGCATTTTGTGTCCAATGATGCACCTAAGGCGAAGCGTTGTCGAATTTCCGTCACGAATCTAAGGAGAAATGTTGCCGAATTTTCGTCGTGGAAATTTGCCAACGATTTCAAACACACTTGGGAATCATCGATTGAGACCACACCCTTTTCAAATCCAAACCTCAAAGCCCAATTCACTTAAAGCCTCAAAAGCTAATGCCAATAGCTCATTTTCAATTGCCAATGTCCTTAAATTATGATTTTACCAAAGCAAATGACTGTCTACAAACAAGCGTTATGGGGTGCCTAACACCTTCCCCACACGTAACCATACTTCTGAACACAAGAATCAAGAGTTTTTACCCATCCACTATAGATTAGGTAAAATGACATTTTTCTTAGCCTTGGATTGGTAATAAAATCAAATCGAGTCAAGTGACTAATCACACCTTAAAAACCCCAATGATTGGTGGTGACTTCACTTACCCTTGGTAATTTCCTTAAAAGCGACTCTTATTCCAGTCACACACCCGAGGTACGACATTCCTCACACCAAAAGAAGCGTGTGAGCATCGCCGTGATAGGTGGTCGAGCAGCCACGAGGAATCAACAATCGGTTCATCAAAGCATGATCTGAGGAACATTCCAAAAGGCACATCAATCAAAGTGGTTATTGCGTTGTTAGAAACACAAAAGAGAGTCGTGCAAAGAAAAGTCTCCTATAAGAAGTAGTTTGATTGGGGATTGAAGCTGAGATTCTTATAAACCTGTAGGTTCCACTATAGGTAAGTAATTCGGGATAAGTTAAGATTCTATATACTGGTAACCTTAATTCTTGTTAATGGATTCTTCAAGAATGGTGACTTGAAATTCTCCGATGGGATTTTGGCTACAAGAGTTTTTACTATCATAATTAAATTGCCATGTTAAACTTATTTTCCACTACACTCCACTTTAGTTTGGTGATTTGATTGTGTCATAATTGAATTTGCATATAATTTGAACTAATTAATCAACTTGAGTAATTAGTTGTTTAACTGATGTTATTCTTTAACTCAACATATTTAACCTTTGAATCATGATGTTAGTAATTATCTAACCTAGTAACTCCACGTTTGTGACAACGGTATCTTGGCACCCCACCTATATGACGACAATCACGTTTCGTCTATGATTGTAATTGGGCTTGTCTATATGATAGATAATGAATTCTGTCTATGATGGTAAATAGTTGGATTCTTTATTTTGGATTAGTGATGTTGTTATGGCTCACCTTATGTACTACTAGTTAAAGATTGGTTGGGTAAAATAACATAGGAGCTCAAAGTCTACGATATAGCCAGAGAAGGGTGAGCAAGATATTTGGCGCAAGGCCTGCTCATAGCATTAGCCCCATGTTTCTAGGGGGAGTCTTGTGCCTTTGATGTGGACATCTCCAAGCCCCCTTATTTAGAACATTGCATCTCGGTGAATCACTTTTCGAGGGCTTCTAGTCCTCCTCCTCATGTGATTTCGCTCTTCCTTCAAACTAGAGCTAGGTCTGGAGGAAAGACTTCTGCGGTCCTTCAAGTTCACTCTTTGGCAAAGTTTCCTTTGCAAATGGTGAACTTGCTTTCTCAAGTCATCCATTTCCCAATCCCTTGGATTTGGTCTCGAAGAAACTAAATGATTCTACTGCTCCCAACAGACTGCGTCTATGTTCGTGGTCCCAAGTTCACCTGCTTCTCTTTATGCCCAGACCATACGGACTCTTGCTCTTCACTTTAGGCCACACTCCTACTTCTATCTCTACTAACCATTCATTGTCTTCTTTAACAGGTAGGTAGGAATTCAAAGTGGTCCTTCTTGCAGACAGCACCAATTGTGTAGAGTAAAAATTCGAGGCTTAATGGAAGGTTGGGCTTGGACTAAGGCCCACTACAATTACTTTAAATATGGGTTTGCAAACCAACACTTGGAATCCTTAATGTTAGATTAGGTTCAGGGAATAAAAGTAGACAAAAATATTGGACATAAACAGGTTTATGTAGAAGAACATATTTAATTTATCTTCCTAAGAATGGCTAAGGAACAATTTACACTTGATGGATTACAAAGTTGATGCTTTATATTTTTTATATTAGGGATTTGATCCCTGTTCATTTAGGGCCTTTCCCCTTTTATAGCGTTCTTGCTTTGATCCTAGCCCTCCACATGAAGGGTAGGTGATCCTCCTCTAGGATACCTGTCATATCCTCCCTTTTGAGGCCATGTTGAGCAAATTACAAGCTATGTTGGCACTATTCAGGTGTTATTTAGCCATTAATGCGCCTGACATGGTTGGTGCAGTGCATTCAATGCGGAGGTGATGAATGCTTCTTTAGGAAACTTCCCTTCCTCCTTATTCATGCTAGTCACGGTTGCCTCCCTCGGCTTATCCATCCCAATCTTGTGTGGTCTTCATCTCACCTGTCTCATGTGGTCCTTGGCCAAGGGTCTTGCTCGGGCTGTCCAACTCTTCGGCCAGAAAGCTTTTCTTTTGGGTCATTCAGGCCCACTTGAGTCAAGCTAATCATTAGTTGGGTCTTCATACCACCACAAACTTGGTCCAACAACACTAGTACTCTTAGCCCCCCATATTGACAAAATTCTATTTGAGTGGTTTAGTCGTGTTACCAATTAAAAATAAATATCTAAAGGCAAGAAAATTATATTTCAAGTGTTGAAAAGTTTCACAAAAAGTTAAATAATTTAATTTAATTAATATTTAAATATAGAAAAGCCTATTGAAGTTGTTACCTTAGGCTCCAAATTCATTGAATTGGCCCTATATAAATGGTTTGTGATTCAATTTTCAAATCATAGGTACTAGGTGTGTTTGACTTCAATTCACTTTTGGGGTACATATCATAGGGAGGAATTTTTCATTTTCTTAAATTATATATCATTTGATCTCTTGTAGAGATATTATAAAGAGTATAATAATTAGAAGCGAACATCATAGATTGAAACTCTATCTAAAAAATTATAAATATATATTAATGGAGGCATATTATTTTCTGCTTGAAATATTTGTAATTTCCTTTAGAGCACTTGTCTATATTGGAGAGATTATCGTTAGTTTGTGTTGACACTCTATTCTATAACCTGCATTTTACCTGATTTCAAATTGTTTCACCTAAAATAAATCTTGAAGTCATAACAATCAAAATGATAGGTCATGGACCTTGTAGATACCGTATTTTGTCCACCCTCAATTAGCGTGCCAAACCTTGAAAATTCAAAAAATATTAATTTTTCACCATGCAACTGCGAAAACATATAGATTGACGTGGCACAACCCATTCGGGCATCGGTGCCCTTAAACTACAATTTTAGGCCAGAATGACCTAATGTCCCTAGTCAACCTTAGGTTGACTAAAAGTCAAAGTTGGTCAAAATCACCCCAAAACCACTTTGGATTCGTTCCAAACCTCAACCAATATTGTAGAAAACTTTCCTTTCTTATATTTCTGAAACCCTAGCTGCGTACACAAGAATATGCTTGCCTACACATGCTTGTGCTAGCATACCCAGACTACGACTCACGTACTCAGGCCGAGGGCCACTTTGTTCATTTAATTTTCAAAAAATAGATTTTTTGCTAATTTAAAAGGTTATATTTTCCATTTTAACACTCCATGAGTCATTTTAATATCTAATCGAGGTCTAAATTGGCCTTGGTCCTTAGATTTCAAGCATTATTAGGGAATGGGGGCTCGAGTCATAAGGGGTACAAAATGTGGTATCTACAGATGCCCCTCTTTTGATTCATGAGCTTCGCTAACAGAATCAAAAGAATAAGAGACAAAACATTTTTTTTCGACATACAGCTCAGGTCCAACCCATGCATTCGATGCAGATCACGCATATATGGGGTGAGGTGCAACTCTGAAGAGCTACGTGGGATTCGTATGTCCGAAGTCCCACCTTTATTGCTCAGGAAGCAAGCAATGACAGGTTTACTATCCAAAACCTGTTTTGCCATTTGCAAGCAAATGGCAAGTGACTCACTGTCCTAAAGTCACTAAAAGAAAAAAGAAAACAAACAAGGGTGCTCTTACGAGCTAACACATCACACAAAGAAGGATATAGTCTCTGTGGTGTCCATCTGGGGCTTTTGCCTCAAACTTCTCCAGGTGACTTGTTCCTCTTGTCTTCTTCACTTTTTTCTCTACCTTTTCGGGTGAGGCTCTTGCCTTGGGTTGGCCTTGACCTCTTTCTCTATCACTATCTCTACCTTTTTCTACCGTGCCTGAATGTTCAATTCGTAGAGGATATGTGCACAAGTAGGATCCACTAGGGACGGTGAAGAACTCGCTAAGGAGTAGATTTGTATGGGGAGGAATCTTCTGCCTCACTGAGGAGTAATATGGATGGACTCACTAATGTGTAGTGTAGATGCGTGATCCACTAGGGAAGAATCTTCTACTTCTCATATGATTCACTAAGGATTTTGAGGGAGAATCTTTTGATTCTTCGTTGGGGAATTTTGTTTTGGTGTATGAGACTTACTGGGGAAGAATCTTCTGCTTCCTTACTAGGGATTTGATTTAATGTGCTTGGGTCCATTGGGGAAGACTCTTCTACCTCATCCATAGAGATGATGCTCGATATGCCTGAACTATTGAGGAAGTGTCTTTTGCTTCCTCCATGGGGATGATATTTGATAGGTTTGATCCTTTTGAGGAAGAATCTTCTGCTTCCTAATTGGGTACGATGTTTGATATGCTTGAATTTTTGGGGAAGAATCTTTTGCTTCCTCTATAGGGATGATATTTGATAGGTTTGAATTTTTGGGGAAGAATCTTTTGATTCCTCATTGGGTACGATGCTTGATATGCTTGAAATATTGAGGAAGAGTCTTCTACTTCCTTACTGAGAATGATGTTTGACATGCTTAACCTGCTGGGAAGGTACTTGAGGCACTTGAACCATTAGGAGTGGTTCTTAATGTGCTTGATTCTCTGGGGAATTTTTTTTTGATCTGCTTGATCCATTGGGGAATTCTTTTTGATAATTCATGTCTAAATGTGGAAGTCTTAGATATATCCTTCCCTTTTTTGAAAGAATGAAAAGATTTTTTTTTTTACTAGTAATGACTAAACTAGATGTAGTTTAGTGGTGAGGTTTGAACTACACGTAATTTAGCCATCAAATGTGTTCCCGCCTTTTCATTTTCTCTAATGGTTGCCAACTGTTTCCTTTTTTTTTTTTTTTCATTCTCTTTATCTCCCTCACCCCTTCACATTCTTCACAACTCCACTTTCTTTTCTCTCTATAAAAACCTCTCTCCCCTCTTTCTTTTCCTCACACCTTCTGATTCTCTCATCTCTCAGACTCTCTCATTTTCTCTCTTTCTCTCATCATCTTCTTCAATGGCACACAAGGCCAAGAAATCCTCCTACGTCCTATCTTCTAATGCCTTCCATCTCACTCGCTGGAGTGGAGCCACAAGGTTAACGGGACCTCCACCATTGACATACCAACTAGAGAATCACATTCCCATGAGTGAATCTGTAAGTTTTTCATTTTTTTTTCTCATTTTCAAGTTTCCCTCTAATCTTTGGTTTAAATGTGTTTTTGACTATGTGAATGCTTGGGTTTTGCTGTGGGATGGGTTTAGATGAAAACCTAATGTCATAGGAGGGATAAGAACATATCTAAGATTGATTTTGGATGATGCTTCTTTGAAAATGTCAAAGAACTGCTTTTGTCTGTGTTCTTGCGCGCGTGGGCTCTGGCCGGCATACACAGCTTGTATTTATGCCTACGCAACTCTATTCTTTTGCATGTAGGTATGTTCTTGAGGTTCTGAGTATGTGGGAATGGACCTACATATGCAGGGTCTTACCTGTGTGCGTGGACTTTAACCTATGTACGTGAGATGCTTGGCAGAAGCTCTACTCTGCCCATTTTTACTTCTTTTTCAACCATTTCACTTCCATATGCAATTCACACACACCTTCTTGTCATTCTTGCATCCAAATATCACTGTATCATCCTTTTCATCTCCACTCATGAATCTAATGACATCTCTTTTTTGCAGTCATCATCCCCTTATGCTGGTAGGGGAAACACCAATAAGGTGGTGGAGTGGTTCAGCTTACTTGTCCTCGAAACCAGGGGTTATATCTATGAGGTGGGCTTTGAGCTTGTCGTCATTCTTTTTCCTATAAAGACTGCGAGTGCTACCTTGGCACAGTGCCTCATTGAGAGGTGGTGGGACACTATCCATACCTTTCATATCGCCGAGCAGGAGATGACGGTGACTTCTTATGACTTTTACCACGGTCTGGCTTATAGGCATATACAACTCATGAAACTCCCTCCTAGGTCTAGGTCCTTGTGATACTTGCATAGGTGCAATGGGTGCAATTAGTTGATAAGGATCATTTTTATGGATATTAGAAATTTCTGCAACCACAGAATTAGATCCTACAATCTTTTTAAAACTTGTGCCTTTATAGGTAAATTGGGCCCCATTTGCTAGCTAGCCCCTTCTTGCTACTCAGGACTTAGAGCCTACCACTCTTATTGCATCGGAGATTACCCAACATTTTGAAGGAGTGGGCTTGAGAGCTCTATATTTAGTAGAGAGGGTGAGGTGCTTGTTGGTGGGTAAGGATGAACCACAAATTCTGAGGGACCCACCTGAGTTTATGCTTGCCCCACACTCTATGATTAATGCTGAGTACAACTCGTGTGGGAGTGGTATTTCCTATGCTGAGTGGCTCCTTGAGGGGTTGGACTATGAGGAGTTCAACCTTACTCGCCTAATGCCTTCTTTCACTGTCTAGGTATATGTTGAAACTCTTGTTCTTGTTCTCTCTTTTCTTTCATGGTTTGTTATGACTATTAATACGAAGAATTGTAATAGGGGGGACCTGCTACCGATGAACCCATGGATCCTTCACATATCCCTTGGACGGTCTACGCTTATGGCCCAAATGGCTTTACTAGGGAGCATGTTGTGCCCTACTATCCAAGAACATGAGGATTTGGTATGGTTGGCTGGGAATCTTAAGTTGGAGGTGACCAACTACTCGAGGGAGTTATATGGTTCTGAAGGAGCGGCCCATCCAAGCATTGGAGATGATGATGATGGTGGTAAGAAGGAGGACTCGAAGGCGACCCCGAGAAGTTACAAGACATTTAGGCACACAACACAACTTTTTCTTTTCTTTTCTTTCTTGTTTTAATGTTTTTCATTTCCCTTAGCAAACATTTGGATTAATTTTGAGACAAAGGATTGTATTTAAGAACATCTTTTCACATTTATGTTTTTTATAGTATATGTTCAAGCCCATTTACAAGATAATGATAAATTGTATGTTTCTATACGACTTTACTTCTTTGATGCTTGCAATCTTATGATTGGAACATGTCTTGAATGGTTCTTTAGGTTATAAGGACTCTAGGAATGTTTGGGAGTAGGAAAAAATCTGCTCAAAACAGGGGAACATGGGCTTCGTCCAAGCGCCGTGCGTATGTGGAAATGAGCCTATGTACGCAGCTTTGACTTTGCATATGCAGGGTTGACTCTGCGTACTTGGGCCACGAATCGAAAAAACCCTAGCCGACTTACTTAGGTATAAAAGTAGCCGTTTGAGTCCAAAACCCTCACCAACGTATTTCCAACCTAGAGAACACTTTTTTGAGGTCTCCCAGTGGCAAAAAACACTCCTCTTGATGTCTCCACTTGGATTAGGAACCTGGGTCCCGATTTCAAGGATTATGTTGCTCCCTAGGGCCTTTCTTGCATCTTTCCTTACCATCAAATTAGGGTGGATGAGCCTCTTCTTCGTGCTTCTACCATCTATTGGGTTCCTTCTCGGCATGTATTCCACTTCAATGGAATAGAGTTATGCCTCACTATTGAGGAATTTGCTACTATTATGGGTGAACCGAAGATTGATGATCTTATCTTTCCTACCATGGGTGGGGATCTCCTTCCTTGCTACGAGTTGTGTTGGCTATCCTAGAAACCACAGCCAATAGGTGGTGTATCTTTGGAAAACTCAACCTTAGGCTGGTCTTTGATTACTTTTCCAGTTCAGGCATTCCTGTGGGTGAGAGACCACGATTATACTACCTTCATGCATTTTATTTGCGTGCTCTTGCAAGGTATTTCTTGGTTCAATAGTCATATTGTGTGGACTTTTGGATGTGTATGGTGGCTTATGAGCTAAAAAGGGGCAATTCGGTGCGTTTGATTTTAGGGGAAATTCTTAATGGTTTAAATGCCTTTCAAAGGAGGGAAGCAAGTTTCTTTACGGGAAGTCTTCTTCTTCTTCTTCTTCTTCAGGTATGATCCCTAACTTTTGCCTAGGAACCTAGCGGGATCCCTCTAATTTTGCATGGATTGCCCTGCAGTTTTCAACCCATCGAGGCACCTTATATCGTTTTTCATCTTTGCCTATTTATTATTATTTTTTTCACTCATGCTCTCCACTCTTTTTTTCTTTTTCTTTCTCTTCTCCCTTTTTTTTTTCTCTTCTCTCCTCCTCTTTTTTTCGGATATTGTTGTTGGAAAAATACATGTGTGTGTATTGCATACAAAACATATGCAGCAGAAAAATGATAGATTTACTTCATTCGCAATTGATAACATGTATTACATAAATTTCAAAATATAAGAACAAGAGAGTGTACCTTGGTGCGGTGAAATTGAAAACCAAAGATTAGAAGTACTTGGGAACACTTTTAATCTTCACTCCAATTCCATTTGTGCCCAAGAAGTGTGGTCTCTCAATTAGTTTATATGTATGTATTCAAGGGAGAATAAGAGAGTGTCCTACACTCACATACAAACCATTTCATTCTCTTACAAAATTCTGTATGTTTCTCTCCTTATAACTGATTATCTAATTGGGCTAGCCTTTTTGGCCATTCCAATTGGGCTTTAGTACGTGACTTGGAGTGGGACCAAAAGGGAATAAATAAGACTTTAGTTCTAATGGGCCTTGGGCTTTTCTGTCAACTCTTAACAAGTCCAAAGTTACAATTAATTAATTTAATACCACTATGTAAATATAATTGTACTCTAGGCCTTATTAATAAATTATATCTCAAGACTTTATTATACATGCAACTCCTTCATAAAATATTCATAGTAATACAAAGTCATGAATGTAGACTACCACTTTGAAGATGACTAGATCTTCATCCTTGAGTACCCGGTTTAATCCTTTAAGTTATTCATTATATATTTATGAAATCCAATTTCATAAATATATACTTTAGTAACTCCTTACTAAAGTGGTTAGGCCTAACACTCTGAATAATCAAACCCATTAAACTTATCTCAAGGGAATATTTTATATCTCCGTTAAGAGATTATGAATTCCATTTTAAGAATATATGTTCCATCAACACTAAATGTGGCTACCCAACATACTGAGGTTTTGATCGTGACTTTAGATCTCACTTTTGATATATCAAAGCAACCTACACTTCAAGATCAGCTCCATTATTCTCTCAGTATTAAGAATTCAGTTAAATAGAAGTCGTAAGATTTATTATTCATTTGACAGTCATTAGGAGAATAATAAATCTTACAGCGTTCCAGTTCAATATGTCTTAACTATTAAAACATATCAACATACCAACTAGAAGTAGTCTCCACTTCCATGATCAAGACAAATAATCTTAGATGATATGTTATAGTCTTCGCAGATGAAATGCTCAATTTCATCACCAACTACGAACTAAAATTCTAAGTTTACAAAGAACTTGTGATTTATATCTTCTGTGGTTAAATCACATACTATGCATCTCATGGACTAAATGATAATGCCCAAATATTCATGTTACCATTATTTTAGATAATAAAAAAAAAATTATTAATTACAACATTAAGTCATACATAATGTCATACATAGTATCATACAATTGGATTTAAGGGCACTAATCCTAACAATGGCTAAAAGAAAGGCTTTGGTTGCTTCATCCTCCTACTGTGACCCTCAATACCTACCTTCCTAGGCATCTTAGGGACCACCAGGTTCGAGATGTCTTGGGTTTTGAAGCATACGTGGAGCTAATGAGTCGCTTAAAGGAGACTGACATTCAGTTGATCGTGGAATGGTGGCATATCTCAAGCATGGTCTAGAGTTGCTGCAAGGATCATTATGTGACTTTAGTTGGGCTTTGTTGCTGCTCTTACTAATCCACTTGTCGTATCTCATGGCAATTTGGAGAGCGTCAAGGAGCTCCTGATGCTGAGGGTGTCTTCCATACCACAGTGTTCACTTAATAGGATCTTAGGCAGGATTAGTGAAGCTTACCACATTGTAGGGTGACAAAAGATATTGTTCCTCACAGATACATCTACCCCACAATAAGCTACAAGTGATGGTTGGAGGATGACATGAAGATGATTTTGAAGGATGAGAAGGCTCACATTAAGACTAGAAAGAAGATAAAAAGGACTGAGTGAACAACTTGATATGCCCCATGTTTTACTTTTTCTGCACTTTTATGATTCTCATGTTTTTGTTTTTGAATTTAATAAAGGATTGGAATGTACCAAATCCCCTATGAAAACAAACTTATTATCTTTTAATTTGAGCAACGAAAGAATTTCCCTTTTCATTATCTTTGCTTATTGTCATCTCATTTATTCATTTTCTTTTCCTTTGCCATGTAATTTTT